>NC_089274.1:44926797-45226797 GCF_963678975.1 Dysidea avara
TCTAAACTTAATAAATATGCGTGCCTTGCACTTTCAAAGCATACACACCAGCAATTTACACCATTATACTTGTGATGGATTAAAATGATACCTAGGGTTTTACCCTAATGCTAAACAGAGGCCAAAACTAGCCATGTAAATAACTTTTTAGTAAGGAAACATCCAAATCCTTTACATATCATTATAAAATGATTCATAACGTAATAGTGGTTGTTGTTATCAACTGTAACAAGTTCTGTTGGCTTTGCCACTAAATTTTCTATATGGCCATATATGACTCTCGTGATCAGATTAAACCCACAATTGAAATTAAACACATGACAAGAATTTTGAAACAGTCGCTGTTGTTCATCATTTTGTAACAAGCCGCTGTAGTTACAGTGTACATCCAAGTAGCCCAGTAAGTACACTGTGTAGTTTCAGGCTATAGGAGGTAAGTTGCCCAACCTAATGTCGCCATGCATGCCCATATTGTGTAAACACAAATTCCCTCAAAAGTTCTATGCAGTTTAAGGGTTAAAGCATTGCCTTGCTCATATATGTTAAAATTTAGCACTTAAGGTGGCGATAAAGCAATGACCGCACAAGAAGCCATAACATATCATATACCATGCAATTTGTGGTAAATCAGGCCAGCTAATTCGGCGCCATAATAAACTTACCAAGGGTAAAAACAGCCACGAATAACAGGTGACTTGTTAGCAAAAACAACAAGCAGCTGCTGTTACACAGTTCAGGTGGAATGTAACTCACCTTTACAACAAATTGACAACCTTGACAACGTGAAAACAAGCGCCACTAATAATTATTATTTGTTTCGACTCCCTTACAGCCTGTTACAAACATTATCTTTTCTTTGTAGACATGGGTTGAACAGCCACCAAACTTTGTAAGAATGGTAAGCAATAGTGTCTGAATAATTCTACGTATTGGTATATTATATATCCATTCTATGGCTTCTTCGCTTGGTGCGAACAGTGTAACAAGGCTCTCATCTGCTTGTAAACGCCATATATTTCGACTTGTAAATCGCTTCCACTTATTGATAAGTAGAATGATTCTTGTAATAGTATACTTTCATCATGTGAAGTATTGGAGCTAAAACTTGAGGTTATTGAGAGATGACGCGTCTTCTGTGGTCCACTAAGTACCACCGATTTCTTGGTTTGAGAGCAGTTCTACGCTTTATACTCTCTACGAATGATAGATTCCTGTATGCATAGTTTATTTGTATGCAAAATTAAGTACTAGCTTTCAATATGTCTTAAATTGAGACCATGTTGAGGCACAGTAGATTGTTGTCAAGAATGCGCGTTATTGCTTTAGCGCCACCTTAAAGAGTGGTCTCAAACAAAATACAGCACTAGGCTTTGCCTCATGTTATATTTGTCTTTCATCCACCCTTCTGTGTGCTATATTTTTATATAGTGCTTACAGCAATGCTTTAATTAATACTTTCAAAAAAATAGAAGCATTAACACGAATTTCTTACCAGTGAAACGAAAATGTTGGAATTTTACATGATAATAAACAAAAGAGATCATTACATAAATTGCAAATTTAATTCCTATGGTAGCCATGTAATTATTTGAGCTAAACAAGAATTTAATTTGGATTTCAGATGATGATCCCTTTGTTCAAGCACTTTATCCCTACTAGTTTGCAGGTGATCTACTCCCAGGTGATCCACTCCCAGGTGATCCACTCCCAGGTGATCCACTCCCAGGTGATCCACTCCCAGGTGATTTACTCCCAGGTGATCCACTCCCAGGTGATCCACTCGCTGAATTAACAATATGTAATGACATCGTCAAATATAATTCCACCACATCATTAGTGAGTGTTAAGTCAATCAGTCATATCATGGAATCACTTAAAAGTGCCCATAGCATCACATGGTAAGTGCTCTGTGAATTCTGTTATAAGTTTATAGTAGCAACTGCACTTACTCTGCAGTGGTCAACTCCTTAAGTAAATGGGAACAAGTTTCTAGACTACTATTGTGGGTAAAATGATGTCATTGTACAGTTTTTGATGTAAGCAATGTAGACAATTCTTGAAGGTGATAATGTTAGTATAGCAAAGAGAAACACCGAGGAAAGGTATTTGATTGTTGCTACTTTGCATGTCTCAAATCAGTGGCCTTGTGTATATACGCAGCGTATACACACACGTTCAAACTTAAAACCAGATTTGGAACTCACAAGCATTCACTATCAACAGGATAGCAATGTCTACTATATTATCATAAGCAGTAGCTTGTGATAGTTTAGTTCCAAAAAATTAAAGTTATACGTATGTACTGGAGATGGGCAATACGATACCACCGATACAATACGAGTAACAATACCTGATACAAAAGGGTCGATACTGATAACTCACATGATCAATTAGTAAGTAAATGGGAAGTGACTACCATTTGGAACATCCTTAGATGGCACTATAATGCTTGATCAGCTATCTAAAGCACAGCTTATACTTATGACTAACAAAAAAGCTTTATACCATATCTTCAGCTTTTGACTCACAATGATACTGTATCAATACTTTGCAAGAAAGTATCACATCAAAAACCCTAGTATCGCCCATCCCTAGTATGTACTACTTTCACAACTCAGATCAAAGGAAACCACAGGGTTGTATTTCATACATCATTCTGTGGTTAAGGCAACATAGCACAAATGCCTCCCTTTGATTCTATATATTAAGCTGCTTAAAGTTTTACATTGTGGGTTTGAGTTTTGTAAAGACTCTCAACAAATAGGTATCACTGCATGAATGATTGCTTTTGTAGTGTAGGGATTTTTCTAACAAGAAGGCTAAGATGTGTTCAAGGTCACTAACTTTTAATGTTAAGTACTTAATTACATTATCGTCTTAGCTAACTTTAAGCCTTAACAAGATTAGAAATGGTACTACTAAAGCATTGTGTAAAAGCTGTATAGCGCACACATGAATAACGTTTCATATGAATTCATAACATATGAATAATGCATATAAAAACGTATAATGTAACGCATGAATAACATTTTGTGTAAAGTTCCAATAACATAGTGCTTGCAGCAGCCCTCAGGCTTAGGCATATGTATCAGCCAAGTCCCTCATGGCCATGGTATAACTATTACATAATGACTTTTACATTACCATTGTGTAAAGAACAACTAGCCAAAAGCCAATACAAGACATACACAGCAGAAACAACAACTGGTTTATGGAGAGGACTAGTTAACTTATCATCAAGGTATGGTAATACATTACAGCACCCAAAACACCTCTACGATGCAATCATCATGGACTACATAGGTGTTGATTTGGGGGTAGTGCATTATGGCTTCTACTATCTGAGTATTGTCTGTAATTTCTGTAGCAAGTGGACTGATTGCAGAGGCACTTCTCGTATTGTTCTTTGTTTGCAACACTATAAAATGGAGCTGAAAACAAAGCGGAATGACCACATCACATTTCAGTGATTGATAGTTGGGCATGTATTTAGTAACACAGTTAATTTCTATAATGTATCTGGTACCATCCTTTCCTTTTCCTTTGTTGCAGTACACATTAATTTACCAGTAATGAATTAAATAAAGTAAACAAGCAGATGTAAAAAAAATTCCTGCAGCTATACTAGTGAACAATTAATCCCTACTTCAGTCATAGCTACACTACTAACAGGCTGAAGTAAGAATTAAATGTTTCCTTAGAATAATAATACATCAATTATTCTACTGTTGTGAGTTTAGAATACAATCTCGGTATATACCTACTACATATTATGGTTATTTTAAGTCTGATCAAATTGTTTATATTGTTATACTAATGTTTTGTTTATAAACAAGCAACATTGGTTTGTTCAATAAAACTCTACCACAACTGCGAAACATCTTTTGGTGACCGAAAGATTGGCCATTAGAAAAGTTGGTGAAAAGTCTGAACTGGTTCCAATGATATAACCAGTTCACTGCCAAAACCTGTTTTGGTGATAGAAACATTGGTCATTGGAAAAGTTGGTGAAAAGTCCAACGATATAACCAGTTCACTGCTGAAACATGCTTCGGTGACCGAAACATTGGTCGTTGGAAAAGTCCAATAATATAACCAGTTCACTACCAAAACAGGTTTCGGTGACCAAAATATTGGTCGTTGGAAAAGTTGGACAAAAGTCCAATGATATAACCAGTTCATTGTTAATGGCTTCTATCTTTTTTAAATAGATTTTTAACCATCAGAAAAGTAAACTAGGCCAAGTGCTTCCTGTTGCAAGTTTGTGATAATTATAATGCGAAGACCGATTCATTTAACGCATTCAATATGCGACTTGCTTTCTCTACAAAAATGGGGCCACATTGCCGAAAGACAGCCAGAACATATGATAAAAACTAAAAGTTCAGAGCCATCTCCTTCAGTGAGTTAGAACTTAAAGGACAAAACTTGGTTAATAATCGGTTACTCACACTACCTTATGCATATCCATCCATACACATTAGGATGTGATCTGTTAATCCTACAAACACACAGAATTGTCATATATGAATAACAAGAAGTGATATACAATCTGTAACCATCAAAGGGAAGCAAAATAAATTGATTAACTACACCTTTACATATGATTGGGAATTAGTTACTAGTGTAATTGCAGACTTCTTGGCAGTATAAAAGAAAAGAATCACAAGTAGATTGTTATTTAAAGAAACTTTTAGGCTAAATGCTAATAGAACACCCAAACAGTCCTGTACTCAACTACCATATGACTGTGTATTTTGTCCTGTATTGCTGGAACACTGAATTCGTACCTTGTGGGATAGTGTCCCATATAAGGGCTGGTTTGTACAGAGCTTGATGTCCAGTGGGAAGAAAATTGTAATGAGTTAATGAAGTGACTTCTAGACTACACAGGTGATTGTGGATAACAAGTGGACTAGCTGGATAAACACAATGGGTTAACAGGCTGATGATGACCGTAGAAGCGAAGCTAACACTGTCTTTAATTTCCTTAGTTGCTGTTTAGTCCTCATTTGATGTATTAATGAAGAGGGATATCCACTGCCTTGAAATACAGATTGTACAAGGATCATGTCATATCTAATTAACAACCTTTCTTTACCCTCCAGTCAAGTCGCAAAACTTTGTCCACTTCACAAATATTATACACAAAATAGTTGTACTTCAATACCACTCGAGCATACGGTTTAATCGATGGTTAAAAGTGCATAAACAAACATTGATGTATGCATTATACTAACATTATAACAAAATCTTATTAATAGTGACAGCCACTTTGGCCAGTAAGAGGGGAGCCCTCTTGGTACCACATGGTAATAACGCATAAAACAAACCAATTTATAAAATAATTAATATTATACATTCCCTCCAACTCCATGGGAAACATAGACCTCCAACTGAAATCATTACTATTAACCACTTGTGGCAAGAGATGACATGTTGTCATAGTAACAACAAATGATGTCGCCATATTGGTTGTCAACGTATACACAGTTGTAAAACAAACACATCAATTAAAAAAAAAAAAATCGATAACCAGAACAGAATAGCACCAAGTCCTCACTCTACCAATAAGTGATGAAGTCTTTAAGAAACCCAATGAAAAGGAAGCCATCTTGCAACTTATAGGAAATTTCAACGTTAGCATTGTTAGTCGTCCACTGTCTGTATTAGTGTACCACATGTCCTCAGAACACCAACACGTTACTCTTGACTTTCAAAATTACAAATAGAATTAATTCATGCATGTATAACTGTCAATCGCAAAACCAGTTTGTTTTGCAGGTGATTAACAAAATACCTCCATACTGAAACACTATATATCCAGACAATAAGTAAACCATGCATATACACTGCACACAACAATCATAAGACAAAGTTCAAAACAAGTTTCTTGATGTATATCATAAAAATTCTAGATGTAATCTTTAGGATATTATCAAGTCATATTACACAAACACATTTTCTTACCACTCACAAGTATGCTATTGAACCACACAATTTTACTAAGAAAAACATTACATAAGTGATCACGGCTTTCAACTTAACAACATACGTAGATGCATATTCTGACAGAAAGTGATATATAAAGTATATACACACATTTAGTACGTCATTTCATACATTACTATTAGTTGATATTTGGTCATCAGGGCATGCATGATATGAAGTCATGATGATAGCATTAAACTACTCACACAATACCACTAGCAACACAACAACTCACACAACACGTACACACTACAACACAGCCCAATATAGGGAGTTACTATAATTATACAGATATTCCATATATAGTCATACAGCTATACACTTATTCATTGTTTTGAAATAAAATTTGTGCAAATTTGTATGTATTTATTTACCTGACAATTTCTTCAGACAAGTCAGGAAGGCCTTCTACCACACTCGTAGCTAAATCATCAATCCTCAGTGGTCTTGTTCTAAATATAACACGACTAGTTTGTAACATATGATCATATCACTGCACCTCTTTCTGCCCCTCCTAGAGTTTCTGTGCTGCATGTAACTCAAACTTCTTTGCAGGAATATTGGCTGGGTGAGCAGTTACATGCAGATAAGACTCTATTTTAACTATTATTAGGGCATACCTTTACTGCATGCCGTGCCTGAAGGAATCGGTACAACTGGGCTGGCTCTGGACAAAATAATATACAAGTTGGCAGTTATAAAGCACGCGGTAGGTCTAGGAATGCACATGCGCAAAGCACAAGTAAGGTGTCGATTTGATGCAACCCGCCATTGCAGCTTCGGCGCAGAAATCGCATAATAACGCACATCTCCGCTCGATACATGAACACCCACTCAAACAAATATCTTTACATAAACATTGTACTGTGAAATACAATAAACTACAAGGCATCAAGCCAAAGGCTGAATATGTTACCAGTCAAAACATTGCAGCGGTTTCGCTTGACAAAACCAAACGACAAATAGTTCAACATCTCACTCACTCTCATATGCCTTCAAAAACTCTTCCATGTCCTCTTTAGGATGACTTGTAGTCGATAGTGAACTTCCTTCTGCCAAATTCGTCTTCGCGCTTCTAATCTGAGTAGCGGCCATGTTTGAAAACAGACTTGATTGTGGGAGGGACTAAGAAACTTGAAGTCTTAAATTTTCCGGACTTGCGCTCGTGTTTTCATTAAATCAGTGAAACTGAGTGACATAGGAGTGATACAGATGTGGCAGAGAACTAGCAGATTGATGGTTGTGGCCGGTTCCGGCTGTTTTCACACTCTGTCACCTCGAGGTGGCGGCTTGTCACTTAAATTGGGGTCTCCCCTTAAGACGTTGTCAACAGCGCCTTCTGATTCACGTGATACGAACTCTAGAAACTTCCTATATGTTACTCTGGGTCTACTGGGGGGCTCAGGGATCTTGTACTTGACTAAAAAGAAACCTTGGCTGCAACCAGAACCTGACAAGCCAGAGCCAGAACAACTAGTATCATTGGGTGAAGACCACACAAGCAAAGATCACAGTTTGGATGATGAGAGTATACCAAGGTCAAAGAGATTTAACTTTATAGCAGAAGCAGTAGAAAAGGCCATCCCAGCTGTAGTATATGTTGAGAATCAACAATGGGTTCAGACATTGCATAGAAAGAAATGTATCCCAGTTAGTAATGGGTCAGGGTTTGTGGTGGATAGTTCTGGGTATGTGCTCACTAATGCTCATGTAATAGCTAATGCTTCACAAATCAGTGTGCGACTACATTCAGGGGAGACTCTTGGTGCATCTTTACTTGATGTTGATCAGGTAGCTGACTTAGCTCTTCTTAAACTCGACAATAGCCGCCGTAATCAGAAATTCCCAGCTCTCAGATTTGGCAAGAGTTCCCAGTTACGTCCAGGAGAGTGGGTGATAGCCTTGGGTAGCCCCCTGTCCTTAAAGAACACCATTACCTGTGGAATAGTCAGTTCTCTTGGACGGAGAGGGGAAGAGCTGGGTCTCCATAAAGGTGGTGACATGGAATATATACAGACTGATGCTGCTATTACTGTTGGTAATTCTGGTGGACCACTAGTTAACCTTGATGGTGAAGTTGTGGGAATTAATACCATGACAGCATCTCCTGGAATAAGCTTTGCTGTTCCTAGCAGTATTGCTCAAGAGTTTATCAGGACAGCCCAAAAGACAGTGCCTAAAGAAAAGCCCAAGAAATATGGCATAGGTGTTTCAATGATGTCACTTAATCCTAGAATTGTGGACTCCCTCAGACAGAAGTTACGTGGGGTTCCTACAGATGTACAGACAGGTGTCTACTTGGCAAGGGTGTGGCATGGCAGCCCTGCCCACCGAGCTGGTCTGCAAGTCAATGACATCATAGTTAAGATAGACAATACACCAATCACATCTACACAGCAAGTTTATGGTATAGTACAGAAGGGAAATGCCCTTAGAATAGAGGTGATAAGAGGTGGACAGACAATCGCAATCACTGTTAAACCTGAGCCAATAATTTAGAATAATATATACAATACAATTGTAATAAAATAAATATATATATATATAATTATACTAGTTAGTCGTATTCAAGAATTTTCTTGTGGTAGAAGAGCAGATATCCTTCACTGTTCAGGACCTTATCTCGAGTGACCTTTGTGATCCAAGCATCATCACATTTAAACCACTGGTCCTCCAGCTGTCGAATGAAGCAAGTGTAATGGCCTTGAATAATTGAACCAGTATGGTTGACCACCGCAAATAATAAGTAGCTGTGTAATAGTACAAATTAACAACAGATATGTGCAGCTAACAGAACTTACTGGTTGTCAATAAATGAAGATACTTTTTCACTGCATGAAAGAGATAATAGACAATAACACACAGTGGTAACAACTATATTTTTCAATAGGCCTATTTTTTTTTTCAGATTCTACATAATATTTTGTATTCTGCAACATTAGCCCACTGCTATATTTGAACACCAAGAACAAGAAAGGTGCACAAGTTAAAGAAACTAGTGGTTTAATTTTTGCCATGTGCAATTATACTTATGAAAACAAACTGGGCATTAAACAGAATAATGCATCAGTAAAATTACTAGTTTTTGCTATACCTAAAACTAATAACAGCCTCAAGGCCCTCAACAATGCTGCTAAGCAGAGTATTAGCCAGTACTAGTTTGTTATATCACTTTTACAGCTAGCAACTAGTCTTTGGAAAATTTTTAAAGCCATGGGTTGTACTTAAGGTATGGTTGAAGTAGGCAAAGGAATACAAAATTTGATTTGATAAAGTGTAAGACGATATTTTTTAGATTATAATCGCTTGAAAACCTGGCCTTTGAAAACCTTTGAATTGGTGGTCTTGTCTGTGGTTGTTTACTACTAAACAAATAACTGGCCAAGACCAAAACCTTAATAGTTATACTAATAACTTAGTTTTGACATGAGATTGTTGTCATTGGCATTGGTAGTGTGGACAGGAACATTAATGTAACCTAATGATGTTGCTCAATTAAAGCTCAATGCTAGCAACTTCAGTTTGGTCATTTCTTTACCTATTTCATTCAACCAATGACAGAACACACTGCAACCTCGGTAGTTAATAGTCGGTAGCCAAAGACACTGTGTTCTCAGGTATCAAATTTGTTGGCACTTTCTAATTGTTAGCCTGCAGTTACCACCCTCGACAGTAACCACATTTGTGTACAGCGATGGATGTATAGTAGCACAATATTAATACATTGATTACGGCCTGAGGTGACCTTATAGAAAGGCACACCTTAGCTACACGTTTGGCACCTATTGACATGGTCACTATAACGAGGTGGTCTTATCTATGAGGTCATAAAGTACACCTAAGCTATATAATTGGAACCTACTTGACATGGTCACTATAATGAGGTGGTCTTATTAAAGAGGTCATGAAGTACACCTTAGCTATGCTTAGGAACTAGTTGACAATGATATGGACACATGGTCACTATATTATGGTGGTCTTATTAAGAAGTGTGTATCACAGCTCTCCTGACCTGTTGGCTAGGTATGGAGTCATGTCTATTTCCATGGGAAACTTTATGGGTTTTGTGATCTTCTTGCACTTATGAGAGTGCTCAAATCTCTACAAGAAGGTAGTAACAATACAATATTAGTACACAACAGATGTTATCTCACCTTCAAATGGAAGCAAATTATTATGGGTAACTTCCTAATTGTAAGACGTTTAGTTGATTCCTATAAATACAATGAAATAGTTTACGGAGTTCAGTAAACCACTATATACATTACAGTACACATACCCCTGTAGACATGCACAACACACTGCAGTACACATACAATACACCACACACATGAGCGAGTGAGCAAGCACACAAAGCAAAGCAAATCCTTCAGCTACATAGTCATGCCTATCCAGTAAACTAACACTCCCAGTTGACACTAGGTCCCCCATTTAACAGCTGCATTGACTGAAGCAATGTGAGGAAAGTTTCTTGATCAAAGAAACAACAACACATACCAACAAAAACACACACACACCTGATAGCTATGACAACGGTCACAGTTGATCTTTGATTCACTACCCAAACTCTCAACACATGTAAACCTACAGATAACAAGATGTAACAAGATCTTCAAAGTTGTCTTTAATCATGTGCTATTAAACCTGATATGCTAATACACAGAATCACATACAATAATAGAGTCTTCACATAACATAATAGTGAGATCAGAGGACAAGAAGCCATGTGGTACAGAGTGTCTGACATAATGAAATTGTCTGATTGATGTTCTGGGAACTTAGTTAGTGCTCAACTATAGTTGTGTACCATTTATGGTCAACTCTGCCAACTAAATAACTAGTGAATTATCACCAGACTAATAAAACTGTGTGTAGCACATGTGTCTCATCTAATCAGGATTCCCTCATGCTTACTAGTATCTAGGGAAGTACATTGAATTATGTGTGTACCAAAAATGGGGGCATGTCCCTATGTCCTCATTTCAGGGTGTCCTGTTTGAGGGGTCCATTGTATTCAAGTGTTTGTAGTTAATCGTAAGCATAAGAATAAGGATCAAAGTTGGCATCAAATGTATACAGAAAGTTGCCTACATACCACATAGTAAAAAACTTTGGCAGTAAAAAAGTGTGACGAAACCCCTCTGTTGAAAAAATTGGCAGAAAAAACTTTGGCGATTGAAATAATATTCGCCAAAGTTTTTACTGCCAAAGTTTTTACTGTACGGTACGTAAGGATAAAACGACAAGGTTTCAACTCATCAGTTAAGTAGTGTAGTAAGTGTATAGGTAGCTAGCGTCAGTGGCATAGCCAAACCCAGGTAAGCCAGGGCATTGCCCTGGCATCAGACTATTTTGCCCCACCATCGGCCATCCAGAGCCCTGGGCAATTAAAGACGTGGGCTGGATTAAAGTTAACTACTCCTGACAAGAATACTGGTAAATAGCATAACTTACTAACCGTGTTATTTTCACCAATGTCTTTCTTTCCGACTAGTCGATAGACAGAGATGGGATTATCCAAGGGATTTTTCCTTTGAGTAACTCGATTGTGTATAAATAATAGGAGGCAATAAATAGAAGCAAGATTCCAAAAAAAAACCACGCAGCATTGTGACAAGGAGTGAAGGACAAGGATTATTATTAACTCTTCCAGTATAGTGGAATGGACAGTGATGAACTTGTGTAACTATTGGTGCAGTTAAAACTCGAATCGGAGAATAGAGGCGAGATATTTGAGGCATTAGCACCCTCCTAGCCATGTGATACTACTAAGTGATAGTTCAAACGGTATGGAATGCTTATTCAGTCAGCAATTGTTTTCTTGTTTTATATTTCTAGGCTGTGGCACTGGCAGAGCAGTCATCATGTGATATGACACCATAAGCGCCTCGTGCTTTAATTAAGGTTTCTTCCAAGTCTGGTATTAATACGGAGATGTGTATATGGAATAAGAAGACCAATAGCTAGCGTTCACCGAGAGTAAGGTTAAAGTACATTAGTCGTGCATACAGTAGTGTAGGTAAAGTAGATGTATACACGTTTTTAAAATGCTGTATTGATGTCTATATGAAGATGGGCATGTGTACGTGTGTTACACGGTTGAAGGGCTTGCCCGTCCAGTGTCCTGGCATGGCAAAAATTCTGGCTACGCCACTGGCTAGCGCTGTTGTTGTAGCAGTACTTTTGTAGCTACTGATCTAACAACATGCTAGCAAAGGCGTGCTTCTCTATCTCCTGCGATGCCGAGAGCGACTGTATTTGCTTTTAAAGCAAACTCCAGTAGCAGAGGTTATCACGCATATCAAAATATTTGGCCAAATTCACGAGACGATGAACTAACTGAAGGGCGAACGAGAAGCCGGTTGGAAATGTTATCCCAAGGAGTGCTTACAACTGTGGGACACATTCCTAGGAAGATCAAGATCTCCAAAGTCAGCTCGATCTTTATTGCGTGGTGGTACGAGCTGACCTTCATCTCAAGTTCTAGTTACTCAATGTGCTCATGTGATCGTCTAAAATAATTGGTGAAAAAAACTTTGGCAAATTGAACACTATTCACCAAAGATATTTAACCGCAAAAGTTTTTTACTATACAGTAGAACTTTCGCTCCTCCACACTTAAAAATAATTACAGCTGCACAGGTTTAAATTGATACACATTATAACCTATATAGCCTAAATATTTCAATGGGAATTCCAAGGTTGACCAATGTCATGATAAATTTTTTGCAGATTACAAACAATCCCTAATGGAGGTCTAAATATTTCAAGGATAAAATTTTCATTGTTAGCCACCAAAACCTTGAAATCAGCAAAAATTTCCTCTCGGCTATGCAGCATACAGTAAAACTTGTCAATCAGGTTACTATAGGTCAACTAACTAACTGCACTCCCAAAACAGAATGCCCAAAGACATCTAGAATAGACTGTATTAGTATATGGTGGAGGAAAATGCACACATGCAAACATGCAAGAGGTTTGAAAACCTTAAACACCCTACCTTCATGATGAATGTTATGGCTACAAATATACATGAGGTTTCTATATACAGAAATTAACTATTGATTTGTTAAGTTTCTGTTGTTGTGGGCTACTAATCTTGTAGGAAGTGTGAGGTAACACACCATCATAGAGTGCCATTATGATACCAATAATTGCATCTGCAACATTTGCAATTTAATTACTAAAGACAGAAGAAACAAACGCTGACACTACAGTACATGCAAAGCATGTTAAAACGCATTTTTCAAAAGTAGAAATTTCTGGAGAAACAACGAGATGTGCAACTTCAGCACTAGCAATGTATGGATGTGAGTTGGTACAAAAATTCCAATCTTACAGCAATCCACTTGAGCTGCTTTTAAGCATTCAAGGTCAAGAGAAGTTCCACCTCCAAACTTAGCTTCTGGGTCATATCGAGGCTTCAATGACTCACTCTAAAACATATACATGTCTCATAGCTGAAATTCATTTAGGATTTAATCAGCTAAAACAACATGCACTTTGTTTAATTGAGAAGAGTACATCAGAAATTGTGTGAAGCCTATTTTTGTCAGAGTATGATAAATGTTTTACATTGAACATGCACAGAAGATTTACATGCAATGCTCTACACATTAACGAATGTGTTCTCTCATGTATATTCCACTAAAAGTACAGTGATTATATAACATGATACAGGGTGTATATTCATGAGTTTGACACTTAACAATCATTTTACCTGTTTAAACATTCATGTAATGTCTCAGGTTTCATGTCTATAAAGACACACACATACACACTGATAATCACACAATCATTATGTGCTAACCTCCCATCTTTCCACGAGGTGCCAGGTCCAATGAGATGTCCCTGAATGGGTCGATGGTAGTCGACACATTTCTACATAATGTGAACAAGTTAGGCTTAACAAAAGTATGTAAATGAGAATGCTAATAGTTTAAACATTCAAAATTATCCATTTTTGTTCAATGCAGGTACCATGTACCATGTACACTATTCAACGCATCTACTACATCTACAGCAGTTGCATTTGTAATAATTTTAAGACCTAGATTACAGCCATAAGTACCACTCTCATTTAATCAAAGTACGTATGTCTGCATACTTACTGGTGTGAAGTTTTAGCACCAAGAAACTGATAGAACACACAAAACAAACACACATTAAAGTGACTTGCCTGCCCATACTTATTTACAGTATATTACTATACGTAGTATAGTAGTACTGTACATTAGGGATCATGGAGGTTTGAACATTCTCACAAAAATGTTGACCAGAAACCAGCCTCACAATATCTTTGTGGTGCCTTATTGGTTAGGTATAATCAGGCCCAAAATGACTTCAGTGCAACTTGAAATGCTTCCAATAGGTTGCTACAACTTTTTTATTTAGTGGAATTTTCTACTGACTGACTAGTTAGCTTACCCAGTAACTAACTGACTGATGTCTTCAGACAAGTGTAACTTGATAACGGAAAAGTTACAGGCTTGATTTTTTCACTGTTAGACATTGCTTCAGCCCGACCGGTGCCAAACCACAGTGCATACAATGTACGCATTGTGGACTTACGTTTGCCCTCCTTTGTTCATTTTGCTAGTACCGCAAAACATCAATTTGTGGTAGTAGCATATATTATAGCTTCTCTATACTGACTATCACGTTTATAATGGGAATCGTCTGTACGTATTTCAGCAGTGACTGAATTGCTACCAAGGGTAGTCATAGTCAAACTGGTTTAGAGACTGTGCAGGAATTCTGGACCAGTGTCGTCATCATCAATATATATGGGCCTCTTGTGGTGTTCAAAACAAATTAGAAGATAGCCTGATAGGCATGGCTGGTGATGAAAGTCTCCTCTGGTATGCAGACGTGTGCTGTTTGTGATTTCAGGCTCAAATAGTTCCTGTAAACTACTGAGAGTTCCGGAGACATTTCGGGGATAACCCAACCACATAAGATGTGCCAGCCTTGCAATGGCACATCAGTCTTATCCCCAGAATATGCAAGACACCACTCCCATAATTACCCACATAGGCAAATAGAGATATTTGCAGTTAACCAGCAGTAAACTTATAACGCAGTAATCCATACAGCATGAAAGCTGACGGTCACTTGTCTGCTTGATTATAAATACAATTACCTGGAGGCAAGATTGGGATTACCATATAAATAGTACAGAACAATAATCAATACAACATGAAAGCAAATAGTTGTGTTTCAGAAGAGTTCTCTGCTGATCAAATCGGACACTTAGAGAGATTTGGGTCAATTTTTGTGGATGAATCTTGATGTATAGGAGGTATGCGGAACTCTTCCATCTACCTAGTGTTTAAAGTTTTATCATTGCTGCCCCTCAGCAAAAACTATGGCTAGCAAAGTTGTGAGCTGGTAGTTTGGCAGCAGTAAGAGCTGCCCTAACTTCCTTCACAAATCTGGACTTTGACAGAGGAGACCCATCTTCCCAATGGAACAAAGGACCAGGCTTATTTCCTCATAGTGTCAGGTAATGTACGTAGGAGGGCCAACATTGGGAAAAGATCACCTGTTTTACCAATGACCACTGTTATCCCTTCTTAACTTGATCTGTTAATCACCAGGGAAATTGTGATAGGTTGAGTCTCATGATCTGCCCAGAGGTCCCCAAGAGACAGGTGAGTGTTGGGTCATAATTGTTTTCTTGTGGTACTGTAATCTCTCCTTGTGGTACTGTAATCTCTCCTGACCTGCAGAAGAAGAAGTTGGTAGTGGGAGCTGCCTAGAACAAAGAATACTTGAAGGATCCTCCCTTCCAATGAACCATGTTGCTTTCATCTTTCGGAGAATTGTGGGGGCAATTGGTAGTTGAGCTCTTGAGGTCTTACCCCACTTCCCAACCTCCACAGCTATGCCTCTAAGTATTTGTCTGAGTCAGAACATCTTACCCACATTAGGGTCACCAAATCCCAGGGACTTGGCGAACTTCTGACAGGTAAGTCTTCACTGTGCTGTGAGCCAGGCCTTGTTCAGCTAAGCATGTAGCAAAATAGCACAGGATACATACATTCTGATGTTGGGAGAGGAGTGATGCCAAAATCTCAGCAAAACTGGCTGCAGAGGTGTTCTGCTGTTTATGAGAAAAGGTGGTTAGAGCTGCTGCTGTAAAGTGATGCCAGCTTATGGATGTCCATGAGATGTTTTGGGAGACAATGGTTAATAATTACTGAGGGATTCTTGATAGCCTGGGGAACCTGTAAGAAGAATATATGCAAGTTATAATTACAAGAACATTAACTGTGGTATTATGTTTTCCTTCTACATGGGAGGCAAAGAACCAGAAATTATGGTATGAGACAAAAATACAAATAGGCGCATTAGGTAGCTGTCTTTGCAAAACAGAGAATTCACTACATGCACTACCGCCATATTATCAACATGAAAATGGATTACTTTACCAGTCCATTGATTGCCATAGATAACAGCCAAAATGACAATTGGTATCATTTCCTTAGTGGCAATAGGTAGATGCATCAGTCGAGGGCTCCACTTGGAAGTGAAACCATCTGTTCTCATAGTATGCTTCACGTCCCCATGAACCTAAGGCACATCTGAAATCGATATTATGTCCACAGATTGGTTTCCTAAGTCCCACAGCATTGATATACTGGTCCAGGAGGAAATGAAGAGATGTCACCAGCCTGGCTGGTGGGGGGTTTAGAGTAGACGCACGTAGTGGGTGCTAATGTTTTGGGCTGTATATAGCCGCCTTGGAAAGGGGCAGCTAGACCTTGGTTGCAAATTGCAACAACCCCACTAGGCTCTCCAAGTCACCACTTAGACACGGTTCTTTCTAAAATAAGACTAGCCAGTTCCTTCTTCAGCTGAAAGGGCTTATCCTCTGGGAAACGCAGCTATAAGTTAACAGTATCAACTTTAATCCCCAAGAATTTGAGGGTCCTTCCAGCTACTTCCATATATACTCCCAGCTTCTCCCAGACTGTTATTAAAGTATTTTTCTGGGTTATGGCCTCTGAGTGATCTTGGCTACCAGGATTTAGTCATCCAGGTAGTGTAATCCCTTGGTGTAGGAGGATTACATTACATCAGCTACTGCCGAAAAGATTTTTGGTACAGAGTACAAGTCAAATAGTAGGGCCTGGTTTATAAGATTGAATTCTCCCGTTTCACACTCAAGAGGTGGCAGTTCTGGGAGTGCACCTTGATCATTCTGTATGCTTCTTTAACATCAGCTTTTACTAGAAATGCCCCTCTACCTGCTTTAAGCACCAATGCTGATAGGTGGTCTATGGAGGAATACGACAATGATGACAGGGAGGTTGAGATGCCATCATTGACACTGCCGTCATCTGGTGATGACAGGTCGGCAATCACAGTTTGTTTTTCTTAGAGATTATTCCAATCAGGCTAGTGTGGATGTTATGGGGGCAGGGAGTTTGATCATATGACCCAGAGACAGTTCTCTCTGCAGGTGCTCTGATGATGTGGGGAGCTGATGATGGCCTGTTACCAGGGGAAGTACCTAGCTGGTGCAATCTGTGAAGCCAATACGGAAACCCTCCTGGATTCCTCTAAGAATGTACTCCACAAAGGAGCAATCTGGGTGATCCACTCGGGTTGGTTGAGTGAAGAACAAGCCCCACAGTCCAGTACCAAATCTGGGGTGCCAGCTGTGGTAGGTAGTCTGCGCGAGTCCAGTGCCAACAGGTGTTCCACGTACACATATGAGTTGCCCCTCAAATACCACTGGTATGGAAATCCAAGTCAAGTACCCACAATTAGGTCACACCTCATAGGGTGGAAAGTGGGTCTCACCTGGATTCCTCTTATTAAAAGCTTCCAAATAAATATTATTGGGATCACATAAATTTTATCCTAATGCATGATTGCATGTATGTATTGAGTAGGTATCCTAACAGTACTGCTCAAATGTAATGTCGTCTTGTGTGAGTGCAAGCAATTAAAAAACTCACTAATTAAAGGGTGTTGTGCCTGCTTTGCTCGCGCGTATTCATCCCAAATGAAACAGGATGAATACTCATGGGTGAAATGGTGCCACATCCTTTCATTAGCAAGTATTTAATAGCTCGCACTCGTGTGAGACAACGTTACATTTGAGCGGTACCGTATGAATGAGTGAATAATGTACCATAAATTTTCATTCAATAGGAGGGTACCAGGTGACTTAGATTGGACTACCCATAGATGTCACACTATTTCAGGAAATAATGGATGATTAACTGATTGATAATATCAAAAATGATTGCACAAAAGTTGGGCAGTCTTGAGCTTGCAAGATCATGCCCACTAAACAGCTAATAAAAGTAATCATGCATCCTATGTGTCCATAATCAAAACACACACGTTGTCCATGAGGTCCTCTGCTATTTTGAACGCTTTGGGGAAGTGGAGCATGACAAGGCAAGGTGTGGCCCTCCACAAAGTCAACATGAGTGTGAGTGTGGGCAGTTAGTTCTGTTGCATCTTCCACTAAAATTCCATCAGAAGCATGATTCTTTGGAGCTCAGATTGGCTGATTTCCTACTGACTGGAGCTTGAGTTGGCTGGGAGTGGGATGGCATTGAGAAGACAGGCAATGCCCGTATATAGGGTAGTTTGTGCAGCTGCCAATTGGTGATAGTCAATATCATATTTCATCCACTAGGGGAGTAGTTCTTGGGACAGTTGAAGAATAAGATGGAGGTGAGCCACTAGGCCTGTGGCTTGTGCTGAAGTAGTCAATTCACAAGAAGTCAGTACTGCCATGTAGCGTGAAAAGACCTTCAGCAATGAGAAAATGTTTGGGATCTGTTTTCAGCGATGCCGGGAGGAGCCATTAGATTTCACCTAACCCACTCCTATCAACTGGACCATCTCTGCATGCCTCCCATTGGGCTCTTTAGCAAAAGATGACCTGCCACCAAACAGTCATCAACGAGGGACTACCACCCCTCCCTTATATGCTCACCGGAAACGGATGACATAGAGGGCGATGAGAATGCAGGAAGGGCAGGAGTAGTGGCTGGAACTGTTGCTGTCAGCGGGTTGTGACTAGTAACACCTCAAGACTGGATTAAATCCAACACGGCAGTAACT
Organism: Dysidea avara; assembly: GCF_963678975.1. Lineage (NCBI taxonomy): Eukaryota > Metazoa > Porifera > Demospongiae > Dictyoceratida > Dysideidae > Dysidea > Dysidea avara. Next base: position 44,945,881 of record NC_089274.1, read on the forward strand.
AGCTGTTGCACAGTAGAGGGCAATAGTGACAGCAATGGTGGTGAGGAAACCATGACTGGAGGTGTGGACGTCGTGGCTGTGGCTTCCATCAATGAGGAAATCGGTACAGGAAAGCTAGGACCAGAGTCAGAAGCTTCTTCACTGCTCATAATTCAATGTATATCACAGAGGATGAATTGGAACTCCTGAGATGTGTTTATTTGAACAAGTATAAGGAATTTTAAGTTCAATTAGGGACCATAGAATAAAAAAGTAGGGGTATAGACTGAATATGTCCACTAGTATATCTGCAGGTGTAGGCAACCTCCCTTGTTTCCCAACATTTTTTCTATGATCCCTAATCGAACTTAAAATTCCTAATTTTTTCTTATACTTGTTTGTTAACTTTTTTCGTAACATTATTATGGCTGGTGAATCCACACATACCACAGCAAAAGAAAGGATGGCACCAGAGTTAAAATATATATTTTGTCTGAACGTGTGCCCCAACTATCAATTACTGCCTCGAAAGTGCATTGGCCATTACGCTTTGCTTTCAGCTATGTTCAGCCCGTTTGCACAGTGCTCCAAATGAAGAACAGTAGGAGAAGCACCTCTGCCAGTCACCACGGAAAATACGGACAATTCCCATTTACAAACGTACTGTAGGGAAGCCATGCATTGTGTTACCATGAATTGTCTCAGCAAAATGAAAATGAGACACAAAGGAGGACAAAGGTAAGTCCATGATGCATGCATTGTATGTACTATGGTATGCCAAAAGGCACATCTCGGGATGAAGCGATGTCAAACAGTGAAAAAATCAAGCCCATAGCCTTAGCCGTGATCGAGTTATGCTTGCCTGAAGGCATCAGGACAGGCAGTTAGTCAGTAGAAAGTTCCATTAAATAACATTTTTTAAATTTTTTGTAAATCTATTGGAAGCATTTAGTAATGAAGGAACTTTTGGGCTTGGTTATACCTAAGGATTGTATTGTGAAGCTGGTTTTTTGAGTGATTTTTTTTGGCCAGAAAAACCCAAACCTCTATGATTCCTAATATGCAGTACTACCCTACTGTATGATGAGCCTGGGGTTGCTTTGAAGTGAGCGTGTAAATATTAGGAATGTTACCAAGGGGGTAGTAAAACTGGTTTAGAGACTGTGCAGGATCTGTTCTGCTTAACCTTTACAATGGTTGGATTCAAAACTTGTAAACTGTGACTAGTACACTTTAAGACAGGTCCTCTAGCAATTGAACAGTTTATCCTATACTTTGGAATGCAGCTTTTCTTGATTCTGGCGCCCCAAAGGTAGACATAGAATTGTTTTTCAAACAATATGATGAATGGTCCCAGAATGCTATTTCCAGGTGATCTCAGTCTGGAAGGAACTAATAGATGAGGGTGTGTCAGAGCATCCCAAGGTTCCTTCATCTACAATGCTGGAGCTTATCATCTGCCTTATATGAATACTTCAGAGTACACCTCTGAGAAAAGACACTCTAAGACCCTATCGACTTAGAGTGTCTTTAAGACCCCACTCTAAAAGCTTTCGACTCAGTTTCTCATCCACGATTGCTATTAAAGTTGGAGGCTCTTGGAATTACTGGTAATATTCTAAACTGGTTAAATGCATTTTAAACTAATCGTCGCCAGTGTGTTGTCATTAATGGGGAGTTTTCTTCATGGCTTCCAGTTGCCTCGGGCGTGCCCCAGGACTCAGTCTTGGGTCCTCTTCTTTTCTTACTCTATGTCACTAATATTTCAACAATTGTATCTCATAGCGAAGTCAAACTATTTGCTGATGATGTCACTATCTACAAGGAAATATCATCTGATGATGTTAAGTTACTTCAGCTTAACTTGTCAAGCATAGCTCAATCAGCAAAGAAATGGCTTTTGCGTCTAAACCCACGACAGCATTGTGATTTCCATCAAACGTACCCCATAATATCTAGATTCTTCTATTTATTATTATTATTAATGCTTTACAGCACAAGTGCTGAAGGTCTGTAGGACACCTGGTCCTACAGCCTGCTCAAAGACCTTAGCTACTTAGACTTTAACTACTTATTATTTCATATCACTCTGTTGTACGATACCTTGGTGTTCTAGTAGACTCAAAGCTTAATTGGAATGAACATTGTAAATATATTTCAGCTAAAGCTACATGTTCCCTCAATTTTCTTCGACACTGTTTGTACAACTCCTACCTCAATAAAATCTTCTGCTTACAGATGCATTGTCTGCCCCATACTAGAGTATGCTTGTCCTGTTTGGCATCCGCATACGGCTAAAAACATTGATGCATTAGAATCTGTACAACGACAAGCTGCCCGATGGGCTTCCAACAGCAGGTGGATTCCTTCATCCTATTGTTGGAGCAACTGTTCTGATAAATGTATTTCGGAGTTGAAATGGCCTACCATCCAACAATGTTACATTTACTTTTCTATTTGCCACATTCATGACAGTCTTCACCACCACAACTCTTTACCATTTTGCAAACATTTCAAGCTGTCCCATACTTCTACAAGATCTCATCCCCATCTATTCGGCCTGTCGCATCTTCTATCAATTCTTTTTGCTATTCGTTCTTTGTTAACAACCCATTTTTGTGGAACGCTATACCTTATACCATTAAAATGTCACCCTTATTCCATTTAGTCCTTCGTCGTGTTCTTTTTTGACTTTGTTTTGTTTTTGTATCATGTTGTTTTTGTTCTTGTAATACCTGTATTTGATATCATCTTTGCTTTTGTAATGTGTCATTTCAATGTATGTATGTATTTGTATGTGGGGAGTACATTTACAGGTGTGTCCTTTAGTACAACCCAGTCTTTTGGCAAAATTGATAATTATACCCTATACTCATCATGGAAGAACTGCACTCACAACGATTAATCCCATGTAGGTAGCTTTCTGTTTGGTGACAACTTCCAATCTAGAAATAGAGTGCTCCAGCAAAGGTGCTAGGAAAGCAATGAATTAATTGGCTTCTTAAAAAAGCCCTCAGGCAGAGCAGAGGCTCCCTCCTATATGGTCAGTGTTTTCAGGGGGCAATTGGAAACAGTGGAAATGGAAACTGGAAATGGAAAACCAAAGTGGTCAAATTGTCATCATACAGTATGACAGTACCGTATGATAGTACCGTATAGTAGGGACCACAAAGGTTTGGGTGCGGCCCATGAAAGAACATCACCCAAAAACCAGCCTCACTTTTCCCTGACAACAATGAAGCAGGTAAAACTAATCCCAAACAAGCCTTCAGATCAACTTGAAACGCTTTCAACAAGTTGCTCTTTTTTTTTAAATTTATTAACGGAATTTTCTGCTGACTGACTAACTGATTGATGCCTTCAGACAAGCGTAACTCAACAACAGCTAAGGCTACGGGCTTGATTTTTTGCTTTTCGACGTCACTTCAGCCGAACATGTGCCTATTGGCATAACGCAGTACGTACAATGCATTCTTCATGGACTTACCAGTGTCCTCCTTTGTGTCCCATTCATCTTTGCTGACAGCAAAGGGTGTCGATTTGGCAGTAGTGCATGATGGCTTCCCTTCATAACGGAAATCGTCCGTATTTTTCATAGTGGCTACTTTGATTGCAGAGGTGCTTTTCGAACAGTTCTTGATTCGTAATGCTGTGTAACAGGTTAAACATAGCTGACAATGAAGCGAAAAGGATACTTCACTTTTCAGACAATAATTGATAGCTGGGGAGTGTGGTGCCATTTCTTTTTTTAATGTGAGCCTGTCCCTCCAATGAAGAAGATCGGCTCTGCTGATCATTGAAAGGTAAAAAATTACTTTCAAAAGTTGGGCCTGGACATGCAATTCACCATTTTACTGCAAGTCATACACAACTATGGGATATGTGTGTCCTATTTACACCAAAGTGGGAAAAGAGCACCAGCAAGCCTTGGGTGCTCATGGTCACAAGTGTATTTTCTGGTGTTTGAATGAAATGAATTAGACAGAAAATAAGCTCCCACGTTAATACGTCATGGTTGTGTCATGTGTAGCACGTGATGCTTGGTACAAAGGTGTGTTGTGAAATATTATAATTCATTCTAGGCCACAAGAGTGTTACAGGTTGGGCCCACCCACCCTCCCTTCTGGTTTTCCTTGACTCAGATGTTAGATAACTGATCGTAGGAGAAGGAGACTCATAATTTTGACTTTATACTGGCACACACACTGTGGAGTGGAGCATTTTGGGTTTTTTCCTACAAGGCCAAAAAAAAAAAAAAAAAAAAGTGAGCCCGTAGGTTTTTTCCCTGAGTTGTTCTGGGCTGGTCAGCTCAAAATTTTTTTGTTCAGTTTATTATAATTTTGCTAGCCCCCACTCCACAAAACATACAGATTTTGCAATGTAGCTATATAATTCAAGTTTGATCAGTTTTGCAGTGTCTCTTATTGTATGCTGTGCAAGAGTAAATAATTATTATAGCCAACCTTCTGTGGTGGCACAATCCAAAGAGTTGTATAGTGGGTGTATGGTGTGTGGTATGGTATGTTGTGGGAGGTTAAAATTCTCAAGTACCCCACAGCCTTAGCTAAAAGGAAGCCAGCCACATGTAGTGATCTTTGTGGTCTTCAAGTCAGATGGGTCTTGGTGTCCAGTAATAAACCTATGGGTGCTGAACCAGCATATTCACAGGTGCCACTGCAAGACGGAATCAACAAAGTAGTTGGTGAAGGGAGGAAATGGTGGCATTCTTCCTTCCTGTTCAGAGGTTCTCAGCCAATATCACACATGCTTTCTGAGCTGCAATGGCCTCACTATGCTTCGCAGACAAATCCAAGACTCATGATAATGTACAAAGGTCTTAACCATTTAGTTACACTGGAAATACCTACATATGTATATTACAACCACCACCAGTAGTCTCATAACTTGTTTCCAACATCCACAACATTTCAATGTACCCACTGCTAGAACTACCTACTATCACTACAACTATTTCCCAAAAACTGTTCAAGACTGGAACTTACCAATCAACACAATCGAGACTGCTTTTCTATTAGTTATGCAATTTACTGAGTAGTTAAAATTAAGTAAACTAAATCTGTAATTGTAGGTAAATCAGCTGAGCTGGTTGCCTAGCAAGGAATAAAAAAGTCAGCCAAGCAGCAAGGAGAGTTCCTCGAGGTTTCCCAGATTATAAGAACAGTGGTGGCAACTCACCCAGCTATCTTCCCAGCTCATCTACATTACAAGTGCTCAGAGAAATCCAGGTTCCTATTACTATTGGAAGCCATCTTCCTCCACATGAGTCATACTTATGGTTGACTTAAATGTGTTGATGGTGTGATACTGCTTACTGGCATTGAATTACACACATACCTGCAGACTTCTTGTAAAGGAGCTAAAAGAGGATCAGCACCCTGTTCAAGGCACCATCAATCCCATTGTTTCCATGCACTAGAGTACTGATTCAGAATACTCTCTCTGGATGACACTAACAACTCCTCCAGAAAGGCCTATAAGATGACTGGCTCTCCAAACACAGACCAGGCAGCCACAGGCATGCATCCCTCTACTGCTAAAATTTAGCAACAGCCCATTGGGCTGCTCACTATCTCTGGCAGGAGGACTAGGCAGATTGCCAGGCTTACAACAGCTGCATTCGTCCCGGCTGCAAACGGATCAATTGAGAAGGGACCAGATTTCTCCTGCAACTCTAATAACACTTGATTGGTTGAGCATCCAATCACTGGAATCCCTTACGTGACAACTCTCCTGGTCTTCCTGACTCCTGGTAGATGTTGTGCACGTACTACATGGAGATGTCCCTCCTGATGTACCACTCCCAAGTCCCTGACAGTTGGCGTCCCATCCAATCATGGAGGCATCTTCCATTGCCATTTGCCATCCTGGGATCTGCAATAGTCAACCATTGAAGGATCTGACCTGCCACTGCAAGTCTGACTTGACATTATGATGGATTGAGACAACTTGGTCCAAGGAAAACCCTATACACATGGGGTGCATTGGAATAAAATTTGTGATTTGGGGATGAGACTAAATACTATTGAACAACTGTCATTAGCATTATTAGCTGGCTGATGCACTAAATTCATCTAGTAAAACACGTTATCTACATAATTGTTTTTCATCCTCTGTGACTAAAGACGTTTCTCACATTCGATCCTGTATGTTGTGAAAAATTACATATGCTGTGATTAAATAGCTGGCTTTTCCTTTCATGTCTCTTGCATACCAATAAAGGCAGCTTGTTGCACTGGGTGATTCTTTTATTTTCAGGCACTTTGAAGACCCATTAACCATGTACTGACGGATATAGGCAGTCCAATCAGTAACACATTGTGGGATTACAGCATTATGTACACTCAACTAAACATAATTCATCAAGCTATACGTAAGCTACGTAAGCTACGTATTACTCAGTTATTGGGATAGCCATCATTACTTTCCCGGCAAAGTTTAAGTGCCCAGAGTTGTACCATTACCTTAGCTCTTACAAGCACCTCAATTAGAAAATGGTATACATAAAATCCTTTGATTTTCGAGAGAAAATGAGGTCTACTAAGAGACCTCTGGAGAGGTGCTCTAAAATTATTAGAGACCTTCTATATAGCAGATAGGTATCTGATATCTCCAGTTGAGGAAGTCACCACTAATAATCGCTGACATGCTGAGTGATATTGCAGATCTTACCAATGATCACTAGGAGGCATAGCAGATCAGTAAGTTTCCTTTCTATGTGCAAAGTGATTGTGGGTTTGTGTGAACACAATATTTTTTTTAAGTTCAATTACTAACAGGAAATGAAACAGTAGTGAAACAAGAGACACCTGCATATATACTAGCGGACATTTAATCCCTATTTCAGTACACCCATGACTGAAGTAGGGATTAAATGTCCACTAGTAAGTATATCCTCAGGTGTAGGCAACCTCCCTTGTTTCACTACTTTTTACTTCTATGATCTTCATCAAACTTAAAATTCCTAATTTCGCTGAATAAAAATTTCTTAGCACCCTACAGTATTGCTTCAGGTCACATTTTTGGGTTTGATTATAAACCAATACTGTCAAGGTACCATGAAGGTATTGTGAGGATGGTATTTTTTTTTGTGAAAAAACCTCTATACACATCCTGTACACTACTGTCATATTGTATGATTATTATAATGAGTGTAAGGAAGATTATGTACTTCATAAGCTATTACAAGTAGGGATAACTAGGGAGATCACCTATCTCTGCTTTAATACCAATAGTATGGCTCAGGCTAAAATTCTCATTTTAGGCAAAGATCAAAAGAAAGAATGGTACCAGATGTAAACACAACAGCAAAGTGCCACCAATACTAATCACTAACAGGTAAAGTCTACAGTAAGGATGATTATCATTTTACTCTTATATAGACAACACATGAAGCCGCTGATACACTACTCACACATTGACACCTTGTGAAAACAAACGGGAGACAAAGAAGAACAAAGGTAAGTTCATAATGCATGCACTGTATCCCCCTGCCATATTCTAAAAGCGCCAAAGTAACATCTAATGGTGACAAATCAAGCCCATAGTGTAGTCTATGGTATGTTGTGAGTTATGGTTGCCATCAGTTGGTTAGTTATGGTTAATTTGGTAGTAACTTAATGAAAGCATTCTGGATCATCTTGAAGGCACATTTGGGCTTGATTATACACAACTAATACTGTCAAGACAGCATGAAGGTATTGACAGTAAGCTGTTAATAGTTTTTGGTAGGAAAAAAACAAACTTTGTGATTCCACATTACTAAACTATTACAAGCTACATGGATTTGCTCACTATAGGTATTGTACATGTCTTTTGAGTACATTCTGTTAATAGGTGATGAAACATACATACATATACATACATACATACATACATACATACATACATACATACATACATACATACATACATACATACATACATACATACATACATACATACATACATACATACATACATACATACATACATACATACATACATACTTGCAGTACTACTTATACTATACGTATTTGTGTAGAAGCTCAGATGTTCTCATGATCAAGACCCAGCTAAAATTAGCATTTGATGTTGTCAGTTTTATCAAATGTATATAGCTTTGCTCTATATACAATGTAGAGCCTTGTACAAATCTAGAACTAAACTCTGGCCAGTTAATATAGTGTAGGACTTGGCGTTTAGTGGAAAGTGGATAAACAAGGTAAGTTGACAGTAAATAATATGATCATCACAGAACTATTTGAAGTGGTATGGACTGGTCTGGCCAAACACAACCACCAATATAATTATAACACACCACTTACCCACAGGAATGACAAGTGACATCAGATTGTAGTTTCCCTCCAAAAATATGGTCAATGAAACATTCACACTTGCTGGGATTAGCTATGGTTGGGGTCTGTCCTCCAGATTGTCTGTGTAGTACATCCAGGACTGCGATGAAGAACTCGTGAGCATCCTGCTGCTCATAGCCAGCTAGATGATGAGCATGTGTCCATACCAGATAGAGTAACTTGTATGGAATGTATGGAGTGTTCTTGCCAGAGTAAAACTACATAACAACACAGAATAGCATTAGGTATACAGTGGAACCTGTTAACACTTAAAATAAGGGCACCTACATCTATAATCCAAACACATAGTTTGAGCTCTAAAGCAATTCCCTTGATACTTTTAATGGTATTAATTCCACTGTAATGTTTATACACTATCATACCAACTATACAAGACAGTTGGAGGAAAGGGATGAGCTTGGCATCACAAAGCTTTTATCCACAAAGGCATTTTATCCTATACATAAACTTACCTAGATGTAAGTATAAACAGTTTGTAACCATTAATGAAATTGACAATGAGAAAACATCCTGACTACCTGGCAGACTCCTGTAAATGTTTGAGTGTAAATCGGATGGCTGCAGGTTCGAGGCTGCCCAGGTCCAGTCATGGATTTTTTCAAACATACTTATTATAACATCTTTAAACAGGCTGTAGGACCAGGTGCTTTCCAGATCTTCAGCACTTGTGCTGTAAAGCCTTAAATAAATAAAGGAATTTGAAGCATTCTAACTAAACATCAACTTGATCTAACCAAAAGTGTGTTAGTTTATTATGCTATTTTCAGCCAACAAAAAAGTGTTTTGACAAAAGTTTTTTGTTACTACATCTCTGTACAGTTATACAGTACTTATAAACATACAAAACAGCCTTCATACACTAGTCTTGGGAAGATACACTGAGAGGTAAGTAATTTGATTCACTTTGACTGTTCTATTAGGGTATTTAAACATTTCACTACACTACACTGATCATTTTCACAGTATTCAGCCCCAGTCCTAATTTCAGTTCGGGGAAGGGAGGGGGGTTAGTTGACTGAGAAGAAGTTCAGCTCCCAGCCCTCCTTCCTTCCACCATCTACCGTACATCGGATTTTTTGAGGGGAAAATTTTGTGGATGGGCATCTATCTATGAAAATTTTCCCCCTCAAAAAATGCAGCTCCATCAAAATGTCATTGTTTGAGTATTATGAATGTAAGAATTGTGTATGTGGATTATAAGCGCAGGCACTACTGTGTAAATGGGCTTTAATAAGAACTTAACATGTTGTGTCTTGTTCAGTAATATACTACTACATGATGCTGTGAGCTCACGAGTGTCACTGATTTGAACTCTACTAACCCCAGTCAAAGATTCCTGGTGCCAGTTAGAGGTACCTGATAAGGTGGAGTCCGCGTCGTAGTTTGATCAGTTGTTGCTGCGTGTCTTTCTGTCATAGGCGATGTCGGAGCCACAGTACACTTTCAGACAGGGATATCTCCTAAAGTTAGACTTGCAAGTTGATTAAGGAACAGAATTTACGGCATGGTGCATACAGTGGGAATCTTCAGCAGCTTATCAGGGCTGTCGAAGGAAGAACCCGCCACACAGGTGAAAGCATTAATGTTATGTTTATCAAGAGAGACGCTATCTATTGTGCAAAATCTTGGCCTCACCGAGGCTCAACTGAAAGAACCACAAAGCAAAATTACTGCAATGTGCGCATACGTAGATAGTCATGTGAATGAGACTGTCGAACGACATAATTTCAGATGTTGTAAGCAGCAGGAGGGAGAAACCTTCGACGATTTTTTAATAGCCCTAAGAGAGTTATTAATTAAGATGTGCAAATTTTGCTCTCGGGATATCGGAGAATAGTTGATGACATCATCATATATGATAAGGATCCCACACAACATGTATTACATGTGAAACAATTTCTGCAACGTTGCAAAGACAAACAAATATCCATCAACAGTAAAAAATGGATATTTTGTCAGCAGGATGTCACTTTTGCAGGATTTAGATTGTCGTCACAGGGCTATCAGCTAGATCCCTCCACCACAGCTGCCATATCACACTTTCCCATGCCTACCACACGAAATAAATTGCGATCCTTTGTAGGATTAGTTAACAACACAATTACAGAACTTTTAGCAACACTTCGGCCACTCCTCAGTAGCAAGAATGAGTTTTTGTGGACAACTGAGCATGACGCAGCTATAGCCAACACAAAACAGTGCCTGACAATAGCTCCAGTGTTAGCATTTTAAATAAGCCAACAAGGTTATGTACGGATACTAGCAGACAAGGTTTAGGTTTCATACTGCAACAGAAAGGGAATGATGACACATGGCATTTAGTGCAAGCGGGATCACACTGCCTCACAGACACTGAAGCAAGGTATGCAGTCATTGAACTCAACTGTTAGCAGTATCATGGGCCATGTGGAAGTGCAACATGTTTTTGGCAGGCTTACCTTATTTTGAGGTTTTGAAAGATCACAACCCACTAATCCCAATTTTGAATAGTCATAGGCTGGATGAAATTGAAAATTCATACCTGCAACGCATGCACATGAAAATCATGTCCTACAACTTCAAGGCAATCTGGGATAAGGGTGCCACAAATCAGGCCCCAGATGCTTTATCTCAAAGTCCAATCAGCTTTCCTACCCCACAGGAATTACTAGCTGAAAGCAATGAAGAATTTACTACAGCAGAGATTAAAAGCCTTCATCAGGGCAGATTGGAGAGCAATCACATGCAGGAGTTGTGCAAATATGCAAATATCGACAGAGCTTACAAATAGTTGAATCACATCAGGGTTCCCAGACCACCGTCACATATTACCAGAAGAATGCAAAGCATATTGGCAAATCCGGCAACATCTCTCAATTGAGGAAGATTTAGTTGCGTACAGTTGCCGTCTTGTCCTACCCTACCTTTACTGTCACAACCAAAGGAACCAATTATCATGAAGCCTAAGTTTTCAAGGCCAATTCAAGAGATTGCGGCAGATTTTTGTTATCATGCAGGAAGATATTATCTAGTTGTAGTAGACTGCTATTCAGACTGGCCAACAATAATTCAAATGGGTAAAGGCATTATTACAACCCACATGGTTGCAGGGCTCACAGAGCTGTTCAGCAGAACTACTGTGCCTGACATTTTTTGGTCAGATAAGGGACCATAATTCACATCGAAACAGTTCCAGTTATTCTCTCAGCAGTGGGGATTCTAACCTCCGTCCCACATTATCCTCAGAGCAACGGGAAAGCGGAGGCAGCGGTGAAATCAATGAAAAAGACTATAAGGGCAGCATGGAATGGCAGGACACTAAATGAGGATAAATTGTGCAGAGCTCTTGACAATACAGGAACACTCCATCCAGAAAAGATGGCTTGTCACCTACACAGAAACTTTATGACCATTCAATCCAGGATACACTGCCCGCCCACCACAAGTCTTTTGAATCAGAGTGGCAACATAGCGAGGCAGAGGCTGCTACCAAATTTGCAACAAGTGTGAAATCAAGTAGAAGATATTATAACACAACAGCTCATCCCCTCCCCGATATAATGGTAGGCACTAACGTAGCAGTGCAAAATCACCAAACCAAGTTAAGGGATATTTATGGGGTCACAACAGCCATAGACCCGCAGAGACAATACCATATCAAAACAACAAGAGGCACCGTACTCATCAGAAATTGTCGACTTATTAGGAGAAGGGTACCTGCTTCAGTTCCGTATTTCAAAGACCCAGAAGAAACCAGTACTGAGAATGCCCAATTACCACAACCTCGCCAATCACATGGAGACAGAAAACCGACACAACGTCTCATAGAAGATCCAAATTGGCCATTCACATCATTGACAACTGTTGTTTCTTTAATGAGAGAATTGCAAAATATTAATAAGGACACTGTGTATATTCAGCACCACTAAAAGCATCATTTGGGGCATTTATGAAAATTGTAACTGAAATATCTTATAGTTTATATTGACTTCCAACTCTACAAACAGCATTGCATATACAACATGTGTTGCAGGCAGACATTAAAATAACTATCAACTTATGGTCGAGTTGTATGTATGCTAATGTATAGATAGTTGTGTTATTCACCTTGCACATGATATTTCAACTGCTGACATGCAATATATAGTTGTCATTCAGACATATTCCTCATCATCTACCCAGATGAGTAATGTTGAAAGTTCATTCTCAAAGTGACAACGTTTACAGGACATTGGGGGCAGGTGGGAAATGATTTCTACAGATCATATATTTTGGCACAAAATTCACTTATGTAAATATTACTAATTAATGTACTTAACGAAAATAGTTCAAGTGTATAGTAGCTTCTCCATCAGCAAACCATATTTTCAGGCAGATGCTATTTTCATGGCAGTTAAAAAGTTCAAGCCAAGTATACGCATCTCACAAGGATCAAATGGTTCAAACCCAAGATTTCACGATGTCAGTGTGGAAGCTACTCTCCACCCTTAATTCTTACCTTATACATAGATGAAAGCCATCTATATATAAATGAAATGGAGACTTCTACCATATGTTTACATCCAGAGGAGGTTGGTCATCTCAAAAAGAAGTTTGTGTGGCTTTTGTAACCAACAAACAGATGCTACACTATGCATACTCCTTGTGAATATGACGAAGGACTACATAGTTAATTTCAGGCATCATGTTTTATTGTGTAATCTCATGTAGTAGTACGTCATAGGGCTATGATGTGTGACCAACCTCCTCTGGATTGTTAAATAGTAAAGCAATCTCAATTCCAATCTCTTAAGGTTACAGGATAGTGAGCGACTGTCGAGCATTTCTATTATGTAATTAAGGCGGGCTTGGTGTTGTTGAGTTGTGTATCAGCTATATAGTAACAGGCTTAACTTGTGTATCAGCTATATAGTAACAGGCTTAACTTGTTGGGAGAATAATAGCATGCTGACTGGACAGGTACAAGGTACAAGAAAACACATGTAACAGTACAAGATGACATAGAAATAACACACTTAGAAACTGGTGCACCTGTAAGTGCATGCGTAGTTTTGCTCACTAATGGTGATATTCTCCTGAACCAAAAATCAGGACTGTCAAAGTTGTTAACATTTTGTATAATCAAACCACTAGTTTGGCTTCTTGTCTACGTCCTGACAGAGCGATTTGTAAGAATTAATGTTTCTAGTGCTTGTAGTATGAATTTAAAAATTAATGTTGTGACCACAATGTCTTTGTTTTAGACCATATTGTAGCCATATTTCAGCAACAAGACACATTATTCACAAATCCTCTTGTCAGTCCCTCACCAAGTGATGTTCTTCAAACTTTAGAATTATTAGTAAGTTCTCATGGTTCTTCATTGGTCTGATTTTTAGTTCATAGTTTTCACAATTCACATGGGAAAAACTCATGTTTCCATGACAACATTTGATTTCCATGTCAATTAAAAAGAAGTTAAGAATCCATAAATATTTGATAATAATGAATTAAGAAAAATCAAAAAACTAAATCATGAAAAATTATTTATAGTGCACATATGGGTTTACGGTATCCCGTAACCTTAACCCTACATATCAGTCTCCTAACCTACTGGTCTAACCTCATCAAGCTGATATCCTAATAAGCCCTATCCTTTCTGCAGGCCAAAAATGTTTCAGACAGATGAGACCGTAGACTAAACTTTGTTCAAGCAGAGCTGTTCATCAATCCTTTGCAGTACTGGAATGGAATGCTTTGAAGTCTAGTATAATAGGAAGTGCAAAGAACAGATGAAAGTTGTTTCATTTCATTTTGAAAGCTTTATTGATACACATGTAGTCCAAAATCCTTGGCAATGGCGGCAGTGTAATGCTTCCAGGGTCAGTGTTATTGTAGCTTTGTGCATACCTTTGATTTCTTCCCCACTTATTAGGCCAGCTTACACAACTTTACTGTGAACCTTCACATTGTTTGACTTTCCCCTGATGTCTCTTTGTTACGCCAGCTGCCAGTCCAGTTGCTGTTATTTTAAAACTTTCCTTTTCTTTGAGTCTTTCTTCCTGAATGTTTGCTACTCAGTTCGCGCTTTCCTTTTTAGGAATCAAAATTCCGAGCAAAGTTCACCAATCTCTTTCACCAGTGTTTCCATGTTGCTACTCCTTCACTGTTCCCCAGAAAACTAGCAGAGCACAAAAGGTTCAAAAATATATATAGACCAATGTCACCTTTTGGGATACCACTATCTAATTATTTCTCCGTGGTACCACAGGTTTTTCTCTATTCCCAGACAAGCTCCCTGTAGGTCACAGCCTTAACTGTAATGACATACTGTATACTGAGAGTTCTCAGTGTATAGTGTACTGTATTTCCCTTTGATCATCACAATATAAAGTACTGAACACTATTATTGTTTAATAACAATGCCACCATCAGTCAAGACATTACCAAAACTACTACCATACACAAGTACAGTCTGTAACTTGAGAAAGTTACCTACATCAGTAGACTGACTAGCTTTATTATAATCATTAAACTTTTAAGCATTTAGTCAATCGACACTCTGTCTCATTGGGCCAGATGTTCCTACTTGTTTGTACAAGCACTTATCAAGTGAACACTACAAGAACCAGTTGTGAGTAGGTTTAGTGTGGTTTATACTGAATAGCAAACTTGTTTCAACATCCAACTACTGTACAGCTGTTAGAAATTTTTCAGTGACAAAATTTTTTTGATAAATATTTCCAGAAGGTAATTTTTGAGCATATTGTGTATGGCTTGGACTACAGAAGGAATAAATGCCATAAAAGAAGGGACTGCTTGGGAGACCCTGTATCTGCAGTGTAGAGATGGTGCCAATTGTCAGGGATGCCAACGTAGTGGCCTTAGCTGTCTATGGTATGTGGCAACCGCAGACTGAGTTGTTGATTGATGTTCATGCTGCAGACACTGACACTGGTGAGTTTTGCTCCAGAGGAAGTTCTGAGACGTACTGTTGTTGAGAAGTGACTGTATGAGAGGATTGCTGAGGAAGGAGTTTTACACCCTTTGTGTGCTATATGTGGATGGGATTAATAAGCACTGAATTCAGAGGTTTGAGTTGACAAATTTGTACTGAATCAAAATCTTCAAAGTATCCTGTTATGCTATGGAATATATATATTTTTTTACTATTAAACACAAAGCTATCAATAGTATGTATGTATAGCAACAACATTGCTGTAAGCAATGGAAGAAATTATTTACACTGCAAAATTGTACACCGTACATATGTAAGCCAAACCAACTATACATACCTATCCCCTCCACCCCCAAATAAAAAAATGCACAAACCTTTCAAGAACACTCACCTGTACTATAACAGCTTACTATTAAGCTTTCAAGGCATTTTATTACACATAGAGGATGGTAACACATAATATAGCACGCTTATAGGCATGCATAGACCATCCTTTTGTAAATGTGGAAGTATTTGATGCCATACAAAACAAAAGCAAAGCCGCAAATCAACATTTGTACATAAACATCAGGAGTTTTGTTCTAACAATCCCATAGTCTGTGTTACAAGAACTTAACTGTATAAGCATGTGTAGTCTATTATGTATATAAAGCTGAAATGCTATATGCCAGGCTATATGTCTAATAATTTACCAGCCCCTGCATGTAACAACTCAGGACTTGCTTGATAATAATCATCATCCTACCGACATGTCCCCAGTGTGTACTGTATAGGTTTTTAACCTACACTTTGTCTTCAATGAAACTTTTGCTATATTTTACTGCTCTTGTCCCTTACACTAACACAACGAGTGGCTCTTGTAGTAAACTAGTTTTCCAACTTGATATGCTAAATTAATTATCATGTTACTATAGCACTTCATCAACTAACATTACTTGAACAATGGTCCGCAACAGCACTTGAAGGTTCTCAAGACAAGCAACTTTTTAAGGAGATCACTCCAGAAATCAACCAACCAACAATTTATGAAGACTGTCATTCTCACCAAAAAGTCATTCTCAACTTGGTGAGCTTCACAGCGTTTTCACAACACAGGACTTCGATTAGGGTTCACTCTTTGATGCTATACAATTCAAAGAGTGCAGTAGTAAATGTCACATAGACAAATAGGTATGAAGCACACAGCCCATCGCATCAAATGCAATCATACATTTGTACATGACACAAGTAAAGATGACATAGTCTTGTAGGACGTGAGTGACAATATGATAGTATACGAGATGGAGCTTTATTCGTTTATTGTCAACTTTACCAAATAAGCACTGGATGGTGAACGCAGAAGGCAGAGCTTTGATATACGAGATGTAGCACTCTAATATAAACACAGTCTTTTAGAAGGGATTTTTTATTTTTTTTCCTTTCTTTGGCCCTTTTCTGTTTCACCTTATTGTTAGCTACTGTAGTTTAAGTAATCATTTAAAGTCTCCAGTTCTTGTTAGATTAGGTAATCCAAAGGCTGCAGCACATGTTGCTGTCAGACCTTCAGTGCTGGTCACTGTAAAGTGCTAATACAATACAATACAAAAGCCACTCACGAAAGAATATATCATCCATGCTAATAAGAGAATCTCGATTATCTTGTAACTATATTCTGTTTTGCTTTACTCCTAAATATTCTGAGTGATCGCTATACCTTGTGGAATATGCAAATATTAGAAAGGAGCCAGCTATTGGAAGTATCTACATATCAGTCATTAGATAAATCATTTAACAACAAATAATTATGTGCATAAGATCACATCAAATGACTCAGCACAGGCCAATGTATAGTAAAGTACTTCCAAATGTGACCAAAATTGTACACAAGAAAATACAATATTGTACACCTGTAGATTTCCTTGGCCTGGTAAGATACTCTGTGTGGTCCAGGAGTTCTATGGTGACTCCCGTAGTTTATGGTTGGACTATTACAAATGGCAGCTTATCCCAAAGAGAGTATTTTAAGTACATGTGTTGGTGGCGCATGTGTAATATGAAATGTTGCCTTTGTGTCTGAATAATCTGTACCAATTTGTCCGATATCATGATATAGATAACTCTAGTCTACACTGTACACAGTATATACAATAGCCCATAAGTGTTGCAAGTCATTTTGCAATACTTAAGGGTATTACACACACGTGTGATACACAATAGTATAGTCCTCATTA
Source organism: Dysidea avara (assembly GCF_963678975.1). Classification (NCBI taxonomy): domain Eukaryota; kingdom Metazoa; phylum Porifera; class Demospongiae; order Dictyoceratida; family Dysideidae; genus Dysidea; species Dysidea avara. Next base: position 44,963,361 of record NC_089274.1, read on the forward strand.
AAGACATGCTGTATGATTTAACTTCTAGCTTGAACTAATGGCATTGATAGAAATTATATACAATACTAGTTGTAGGGTACACATGGCATGGCTCAGTATCATTGTACACACACTAAATTGTGTTCACACAAGGTATTATGACATATGATAGTTGTGACATGACTTAATGTTAACTTGCATGACTAACACAACATATCAATGTTACCGATTCACTTGCTACAATAAAACAGTGGGTAATTTGGGACCAACTTATTTTCATACCACTGCATATTGTCTATTACCATTTCAAAACCTCACAACACATGCGAGAAAGTCATATACAATACAAATCAAGATTACCCTTATTTATATACATAACTACACAATTAATCTTATAGGGATACATCACCAGAAAATGGGACCATGCATGTCCTTTATTAGGACATTATTTTCTACATAATAGTAGCCACACCTGCTGGAAGAGCTGGACAATTTCGCAGACGACGCATTGAGCCCTCAGTGACTCCAGATCACAATAGTGTTGATCAGAGAGGAAGTACTCTCGCAGGACTGGAGTGTGCGTCATTGCTTGTATAATAGAGTTCATAAAACAAGTGTTGCCAAGATTGTGTAATCCACACAAACCTGCAGGGAGAGAAAATGCAGTACAAGTTAACAACAGAAATTAACAGTTACGTAGACAGTGGAAGTGGAACCTTTCTCTTCAAAATAAAAAAAAGTCAACACAAAACACTATAATCACAATAGGATCAGCTACACCTCTACGTATTTTTTTACTTACAGTTGCTTTGAAAGAGAACTATTCATAGACGGACAAAATTCTTGCCCAGAAATGTCCCTAATTAAGGGGCTCCACTGTATTCTATATATGGTCAATCAAATGTATTTGATTAGAGATTAGACAGTACCAGGGTATATAATGATCTGTTACATGGTAAAGTGGCTAACGTAATAACTTACAAATTCTGATACAACAGAGAGGCAGTGTTAGTCTGGCCTTGTAGCTGGTAAATATGGTCTATAACATTTTTTTCTTTCATGCAGCAAACACAAATTTTGTACTAAGAGTATCTAAACAAAAGCTTGTGAATAAAGCTTTTGGTTAAATATATGATATCCCTAACCTACATCATTATTGGCATTGAATATTGGTATTAATAAAACAGCATTTAAATAAACAAATTAACCCAAATCTTGGACGAAGGGCATTTTATCCCAATAAATGGAATACATACATTGAAATGCTAGCAATATCTCCAACATATTAAAACTTGTCTGTTAAGTGTTATATAGCAAGAGTAAATAATAAAGAAAGAATATCGAATGGAGAATAAATTATTACAAGGATATGTCAGTAATTATTCAGTTATATTGCTGTTAACAGTTAAACAAATAACAACTGGAATATCTATGGAATGACCCAACAAGGTTTCTACATTTGGAGGCCCAATGGGTAAGGCTACCCACAAGAGGTCATGTCATCTTGAGGGGTTCTAAATAGCGTAGAAACTGATGTCAGCTTGTTCTAATAAAATTTTTTCCCTAGACAAAGCAAGCGAAGAAAGAGCAAAGAAAGCAGCAAACTGTGACTTATAGTACAATATCAAGATTCATCTGGTCAAACCTTCAAGTTGATGGTGTTTACATGCACCACACCATGACATTGGTGTATCAAGAAGCTACTACACTTGCCAAATTGTCTTGTCCAGAGAGTAAGCTAACAAGTGGCAAACTGTGGATACTAGCATCAAGTGATAGCCTTCAAGATTATTGTGTCAGAACATTGGGTAAATCAACACTAATGATGCCTGTCTAGTTCAGAAAGTAAGCTGATAGTAAGGGCATTTGTTTTGGTTCTACCAATTTTTGTTTGACGAATGTAAAAAAAAAAAACAATCACGGGCTAGACCATAGGTTACTAAATATTTAGTATCCCTGCCACAGATTTCTATTGGATTTAGTAACCACAGACATCAAAGGAAATATTGCGTATTGGTTGTACACAGGGTATCTGATAAGCGCTCCATTGGCCCAGTGTGAACACAAAATGACCCACACAACTCATGGCTTCTGCTCCAATTTTCTCAGCACTAGTCCAGCTTTGTAGAGATGTCTGGGTTGGAGCAGTAGATGTCTGGGTTGGGCCTGTTTAACTCAGAGTCGAAACACTTATCAAAAACACTGGTTGTACAGTAGTTACAATAGCCAGTTTGCATAACATAAATATTTCTTTATATTGCTGTAAGTGGAGATGTCACTATATTTTATTAAGCACCACTTCAGCACCAAAGAAAATATATTCTTGGCTAAACAGGCGATACTGTACCCATTCAAACATCAAGTTAACAATGAACAAGGTAATTGTTTGGGGCTCCTACACAAGGGAACAATCATGCAGTACGTGGAAAAGAGAAGTGTTGGCTCAATGGAAGGTCTGAATTAATGTTCCAAATTGTTCAGTTTATGATGCATGAAAATAAAAATTATCTAAACAAAATTTTTGCTCTACCAAGAAATGGGCTACATCTCATTCATTACACTAAAAAATATAGTTCCTAATTTGTTATACAACACTTTGGGGTTAAATCAACAACACTCCACAAATTAATACACACATCAAAAACTCACATACACACAAATGGCTCTAAACTAACCAAGGCTAGAGTCAGGTTCTAGCCTTCTTCTCTTTGTGTTAATCTTCAACAATGTCGTCTGCTCTGCATTTGGCTCAAAGTGAACATAGCTGGGTTTCCAAGCAGACAATGCTACAAAAACCGAACCTCCTTAAAACAAAATCACACAGGAGCTCACAATTTACTTAACAACTATACTATGATTATTTATTTTATTTTATTTTCCAAAAATGTGCAGCCTCAGTTTGAGGATTAACGCACATATGAAACATGCATACAAAATGTTTTACAATATGATTGATTATGGGATTACTGATTGGTAGGGGAAAGTAATAATAATTTCAGTTGGTACTTAAAAAATTGTAATGATTGTTGTTGGATTAGGTCAGGTGGGAGTGAATTCCACAGTCTAATTGATCTAGGAAAGAATAAATTACTGTATTGATTGGTCCTTGCATAGATATGATGAAATCTTTGATCATGTCCTCTGGTGTTAGAAGTGACAGGGATTAAATCAACTGGGGATATATCAATGAGATTATGAACAATTTTGTAGAAGAGGGTGATACTAGATACTTGTCTGCGGTGTTCTAAGCTGGGAATGTTAAGGTCAATGAGCATGTTAGTTACGCTGCTGAAACGCGAGAAGCCAGCCATGATGAATCTGGCAGATTACATGCTTACTTATGATTACACTGTTACTGCATACACTGTACTGCACTGGTGTGTGTGTGTGTGTGTGTGTGTGTATGTGTGTGTGTGTGTGTGTGTGTATGTGTGTGTGTGTGTGTGTGTGTGTGTGTGTGTGTATGCATACATAATGCATGTACGTTTACGCTGTGTTAATATGGATATATTTTGTTGGACTGTTTACCTGATACTTGCCTGCCCCTCAGAGTCTGCTCAACTTCCTTCATGACAGCATCAATTCTTGAGTCATAGATATAATCCCGACACTCCCAGCAGTAAATATTGCCACACACCAACTCCACAGCTATATAACAAATATAGTTGGCAAAAATTTCTGTACAACTTTGAAATTCATGCTTGGTTAACAAAAAAGGTAGGACATTTAAATATTTTCAAAAAAGCAACAAAGGTTTCTATGTAACATAGAAGCACTACTGTCAACAACACATTAACACACATATCAACACACACATACAGCCATACCAAGCAAGTGCTCTGGGTGTTGTTCCACATGGGACTGCATGTGTGTCGACTTTCCATGGCAACCAAAATACACACAGGACAAGCAAGTGAGCAGTCTTGAATTATGAGAGAAACACACTTGACAAATACACAACCTCATCTAAAAACAAGACCGTACCACGTGGCGGTAGCATTTTAAAATACAGTCTTACCCGAATTTTTCTCGCTTCGTCTATAGGGGGCGGCTTAACTAGGTAGCGATAGATGGTGCGATATGAGTTGAATGTATTATCGTTCTTCAGAACGTATTCGTTGAAGTGAGAGCAGCCTTTACACAAGCTCTCCATACCGCAGGGAAAAACCCACTCTCGAACCTTTAGCCAAATTTTTTTTGAATCGACTCTTAGTACAAATTTGATGAGAATTGGATAACCGTGTAATCTTTGGAACAGAGTGAGTAGTATGGCATCGAGTATGGCAGGGATGCAAGGAGTCTCAGTGGCCGAGTGTTCCGACTATCTAACTCAGCATGGAATACAAGCCGCCATGAAGGAATGTTTGGAAAAACTGTGCCGTGAACGACCAGCCAATCCTTTTCGCTTCATGAAGGAATACTTCGCTCGTTTGGAGCCACCGGTACATAAAAAAGAAACGAGTATTGATTTGTTCTATCCGTATTACAGGAGTTCTTTGGGGAGTCTCAACAACAACCACGTAGTAGCGACCAGAACCGGACAGCTAGCCCGGACGATACGGTAATGGAGACTCAACAGTACACTCGAGGCCGTAGAAAAGCTATTAGCGGTGCCGTGGTTACTGAAGAACAAGCCTCTAGCTACAAGAAAACGGTATGACTACTTAACTAATCTTTTAAGAGGTGTTTAGTTGTTTGTTTTTGTGTGTTTAGGTTGTACCAAAGGACTTCAAAACTACTGAAGCTCTCAAAAAAGCTGTGGAAAATAACATACTTTTCACCCACCTTGACGATAATGAGAAGGCGTAAGTGTTCACAGATGTGAAGTAGCTTATTATAATATTTGTGCGTGTTCTAGTGACATATTTGATGCCATGTTCAATGTCAAGCACAGTGCAGAGGAGATTGTTATTCAACAAGGTATGATTATTAAGTAAACACAGCATTAAAATTATTTATGTTTCCTAATTTGATGATGTCATTTTACATCACGTCCATATATGGCTTTCCTCACATTTGTGTGGCCTCTCTCTTAAGGTGATGAAGGAGATAACTTCTATGTTATTGATAGTGGGGAAGTGGAGGTAAGCCTTACAAACAGGATGAGGGAGTATGTCCTGATATTCAAGCTAATCTTTGTTTTGTTTAATATCTTACCTTACAGATCTATGTTAACAAAGAGTTTATGGGCTTGATTGGACCAGGAGGTAGCTTTGGAGAATTGGCTTTAATTTACGATACCCCTCGTGCTGCCACTATTACAGTAAGCTGTCAGGTTGTTACAGTGACCTTTAAATGTGGTTATCCTTTAGTGCAAAACTGATGTTAAACTCTGGGCCATTGATAGAGACACTTATAAGAGGATTCTGATGGGTAACACCATCCGTAAGAGAAAGCTGTATGAGTCATTCTTGGGAAAGGTGTCCATCTTGGAATCACTGGACAAATGGGAACGGTTAACAGTGGCCGATGCCCTAGAACCTGTCCAGTTTGATGATGGACAGTGTATTGTTAAACAGGGTGACTCTGGGGAAGACTTCTTTATTATTGTTGAGGTAACCATATGACAATTAGTATCATCCGTTTCATTATGGTCTGTGCAGGGCAAGGCTGTAGTGACACAAAAGAAAAGTGAGGATGGTGAAGAATTTGAAGTTGGACACCTTGGCCCATCAGATTATTTTGGTAAGAGGTTCACATTAAATTGTGATAACCAACCTGCTAGTTTACGCTATGCAATTGATGTGCAGGTGTCATTTTTAGAATTGCCTATAGTTTTTAAGTATTGAACCACATTTGGATCATTCTGATACATTTAGGGATTGTAAAGTTAGTTGGTTTGTGCATATATTCAAACCGGATTCCCTGTAATATAGTTACCAGATTACAAATTGTTATAGCGTGGTATTTTGTTGTTTCCTTGTAGGAGAGATTGCACTGTTATTGAAGAGGCCCAGAGCTGCCACTGTCAAAGCACGTGGCTTGTTACGTTGCGTCAAACTTGATCGTGCTCGATTTGAACGTGTGATGGGACCCTGTGTAGACATATTGAAGCGAAACATCAACCAATACAACAGCTTCGTCTCTCTAGTTGTATAGGACAATCCCTAATTAACTTCACACTATTATTATTATTGTATATTCACTTCCTACATATAACATGATGGTATTATATTATTCATCGTAATAATTATTTTATTTGTTTCCTTTGACGAAGCCATCTTATAGCATCACGACGTCTTCTCTTATACTGGTCTTTGAGGTGTGTTCGCTTCTCTGGCCATTTTGCTTCTAATTCTTCCAAGCTACATATACGATGGAACTTTGTTTCTGGTGCATCCAGTCTATTTCTGAGTTCTGTGGAGTTGGAATGAAAGAAAAACAGACTAGTTCTTTTCTGTACATCGCTGGTAGAAGGATGGTCTGGGGTATCTTCCTCTGTACTAGAACTATCTTGGTCATCATTTTGGAGGGCATTTAGCCAGCTGGGTGTCTTTGTTGTACCTGCAGCAGTTTTGGAACCATTCACACCTTTAGGAGTACTAGTGGTGAAATTAAATGTGTATCCCTCACCATCTGTCCTTAGTGCGTCCTTTAATGTGTTATTCACACTGTAGTAATGATCTTGTGATATTACAGGCTTGGGTGCCTCTTCTGCTTTCTTTGTCTCAGATGGAGTAACAGTTGTATTCTCTGTAACAATCTTAGTCTTTTTTGTCTTAGCTGGTGGTGGCTTCTTTTCAAGTAATTCACTGTCAGCTGCAGATGGGTCATATCTTTGTAACTCGATCATACCACCATGTTTTCTTGGTGTCACTACTGATGAAGCATTACCAAACATTTCATTTATAAGTTCAAGATTTCTTTGTCGTTCTTTCTTCAGTTCATCATTGTCACTAATAAGTGAAGTGTCTTCTTGTTCAACTGATGCTTCGTCTTCACTGTCTGATAATGAGCTCTCACTGCTGCTGCTCAAGAACCGTTCATCCAACTCAAATCTCCTGTCCCAACCAATTTTCTGCTGTAATTTAAACAATTTGGCTCCCTCTTTGCCTTCAAATTGTGGCCGCACTACATCATTATCATCATCACTTTCAGAGTCACTGCCAAATAAGGGCAATGAAGTTTTTCCCTTGGGATTTTCACTGGAGCTTTCATCTGTACTTGATTTAGCCTCTTCTGGCTCAAACACAATATGGCTGTTTGCTTGGGGTTCATCAACAATCCTTGGCTTGTTACGTTGCTCCTTAGATTTCTCTAAAGCTTTCAACCTCACCTTATTAGACGCATTTCTCTTAGAAACCTTGTCCTCTTTAATCTTCTTAGCAGGTGGACTGGTTTCAGAGGGTACATTACATGGCTCGCTAACTGGCTCAAGGTCCCAACTCAGATCATTTACACTAACTTGATCAGTGGCTAATGATTGAACAGCAAATTTTTTGACTTTCTTAGCATTCTTCTTCAAGTTGACATTTAACAAACGTTTACCATCCTGGGATTTGACATGAAGTTCTGAAGCAATAGTAGGGGGTGGTGATGATACCTTTGTTGGTGTCTTGCTGATTGCAAGCTGCTGTCGTTCATCTTTCAAGCAATTTAGAAAGTTTTTCTTTGCAGGTTCTATTATCATCTGGCTACCCTTCCATTTGGCCTTACTGTACAGTGACACACACTTGCGATAGCTAGCATCTGTGAGTGAAATGTCCAAGTATGCAAAACACTTGGTTGGAAAACCTTCTCGACCTTTAACTAGCTTCTCTACAGAAGACACGACACCAAATGCTTCAAATCTTTGCTTTATTTCATGTTCACTAGCCTCAGGAGGTATTCCTGATATGAACAGTCTTCTGTTTTGCTCCATCTAAACCCACAATCGAATCCTATCCTAGTCTGTTACTTTTAATTGTGGGTGTAAGTTGCACGTGTTCACAATGCTGCCTCGAGACCAGGTAAGTAAATCATCGTATAATTGTACTAATACTTGTTGGGTTAGGTGGTGCGGGCTATAGAGGCACTACAGAAATATGATGCACATAAACCTTGCGATAAAAAGCCACGGAGTTTGTTTGATGATGAATCATCACGTGTGCTGTTACAGTTTGCACTGAAACTAATTCCACCTGGTAGGCGGAATGCCACAAAAATGTGAGTGACTACCCAACAATTTTAGCACTAATGTATTTGTTGTTTCACCACAGTACCCTACCTCACACGCTGTTCACTTCAGATCACACAGTGTGCCTGTTTACAAAAGCTGATAAAAAGGAAGCAGTGAAACTATTAGAATCGAAAGGTGTCACAGGGATTACTAAGGTAGCATTAAGTACGTGCCATGTTTGAAATGCACGCTGGAATTATAGGTAATTTCCATCAGCAAATTACGAAAGAAATACAAACCTTTTGAGGCAAAGAGACAGCTGTCTAGCATGTATGACATCTACCTGACTGATGTGAAGATATATCATCTGCTGCCCCAACTGCTTGGAAAGAAATTCTATGAGAAGAAAAAGTGTGTTATTTCTGATCTCCACTATTCCAAATGTCATTGAGTTGCCCTGATTTCAGGGGGTTAATATAATATGCATAATAATAATACTAATGGGACCTTGAACCGAATTATTAAGGTGTCCTAGAAAACATAATGCCCATATAGTCCCACTTACATTTTCAGCACAGAGTTTATCAATTACAGATTATAACGTCCATGCTGGGGTATACTGTCAATAGGCCACCAGTTATGACAGTACCCGGGTGGAATGTGAAGTCCCCTTTTCAGTTTGACCGCCTATCTCCCAGCTAAGCACCTGCGCTGAAATATATAGAGTAGTCTGGCTATCACATTGTCTAAGAAGGGCATACCGATTACAATGATCTAAATGTTTGTGATTGTGGTCCTGATCCAAGGTGTTCCATGTTGTAACAGCACCATATTTGGTGTAGTAGGCTCTTAGTATAATGTAATTCAATATAGCATACAACACAGTGTGGTATTCAGTGTAACTTAATACATTGTTGCTTGTAGGAACTTCATGTTAATCTGCAGTACGAGTTTTGTTGTTACCAAATCTTATGTAAAATGATAAAATATTTATGATTAATGCCATACAGTATGGTAGTACTGTATATTAGGGATCATGAAGGTTTGCATTCCAGTCTCGCAATACCTTCATGGTGCCTTGGCAGTATATGAGTTGGATTGCCCATGCAGAAATTCTAATAGAGCACACACACCAACAAACATCTTGGATAGCATTATTCAACTCAAAACGACCCCCTGGTAGTTGTAATCAAGCCCAAAAGTCTTTAATGCTACCCAAAATGATTCTTTTGCAGTGGAATTGACTGACTGATGAGTATAACTGAATAACAGCTAAGGCTACTGGCTTGATTTTTCCACTGTAACAGCCCGTTTACACTAGCCACCTAGTTTGAACTACCGCCGTTATCTTGGATCAGAGCCATTTCCAAGTTAGTGTAAACGCATACCATATCGAACCAAACCGTGTTAAACCGCTCTGGAGTGGACCTGCTAGGGTTGGGGGTCTAGTTCACTCCACTTACCCAGATGCAGCCATGCAGTTTGACTTGGTTCTAATAAACGGAATAAAAATACAGAAAACTACAGCTAAAATGGTGACTGTAATGATGAAATAAAGCAACAGCAAATTTTTTAGGTGACGATACGGAAGGACAGCCTCAAGAACAACACAAGGACTCAACAAACAGGTACATGTGTGAATGAATAGTTAACTAACTCCACAGAATTGAGAGGTTGCCGCCAACACTTAAGACGTATCATGCCTACTAACCTGGTGTGAACAGAGGGCACAAACAATCTCTACTTCGATGAAACTTATGATTGTGAGGTTAAGTTTTTTTGCTGGTTGGATCGGGTTTGGCCTTCTTAGTATAAGCAGTGCTCAAAAATCGATCTGGATCACACTGAATTGATCTCATTCAGAGCGATATGTAGTAAAAACAGGCTGTTAGATTTCATCCCAACAGGTGTCATTTGGCATACCACAGTATGTACAATGCATGCATCATGGACTTGCCTTTGTCCTCCTTTGTGTCCCTTTTCTTTTGCTGAGATAGCACAGAGGTGGTGATATGTGGCACCACATTATGGTTTCCCTTTGCTGATTATTGCATTTGTAACAAAAATCATTTTCTGTAACGACTGGATTGCTTGCACTTCTTGTACTGTTCTTGTGTAACGGGCCAACCATAACTGAAAATGAAGTAAAATGGATGCTTCACTTTTCGGTAATAGATAGTTGGGGTGTGTAGAAACTTATTTTGATATGTCTTACACCATTCTTTCTTTAATGTGGTATGTATGGGTTTGCCAGTCATAATTATGTTACAAAAAATGTCAAAAAGTAAACAAACAAGTACTAAGAATTTTTAAAGTTTAATAGTCGTGAAACAAAGGAAGTTGTTAGAGGAGGTACAACATGTTCAAGTGAACCATAGAATTTATACAGAGAAGATGCTATTGCAATGTACCAATTGAAAACCTTTTGCGTGCCTATCCATGACATTCTGCTATGCTGTCGTGCCCCAACATACTGTACACCAGACAATTTACAGTCTACCTTGCAATCCTCCAACACCCTAATAAAAATGTAAAGTTACATGAATTCTTTCTGATGGTGTTTATTTTGTGTTGTACCTCCTCTGGGAGGGCCTACTACACCTGTATATATATATATATATATATATATACCAGTGGACATTTACTCCCTCATCTATTTGTATGGTCCTTATAATCCTAATTTTTCACTGTAATTGTAATGTTAGTCTGTGTTGCTGATCATTAGCAACTCGAAGTGAGCAAGGTAGAAACTATAATACTTTGTTGTACTTTTTTGCTTGTATGAATGCACATCTAACAGATGTCTTTTACTTGCAGGTTCCCTACAGCTGTCAACATGCACAAATCTGATCTGCAGTCAGAGATCCAGTCTGCCATTACTGCTGTATACTTCTATATTGGGCGTGGCTCATGCATGTAAGTAGCTGCAGCAAGTAGCCACACCCCTGCATTACCATCCATTCTCTCACTAGCTCTATTCCTGTAGGCAGAGTGGACTTCACCTGCGACCAACTAGTGGAAAATGTCTTGACTGCTACCGATCAAGTCACCCATAAAGTTTCAACTGATAATATTCAGAGTATCCACGTTAAGACTTCAGACTCTGTTGCTCTTCCTTTAGTTAACTGTCTCCCTCCAGCACCCAGTGTAATAGATGTGACCCCAGTAGCTCCTGGTAAGAAGAGAAGGCTGAAAGTTGATGATGAAGATGATCAGGTTGAAGAAACTGAGCCAATTCCAGTGAAGAAAGCTAAAGTAGCTACCAAACCAAAGTTATCTACCAAACCAAAGTTATCTACCAAGCGTGTCAGAGGAAGTGTAGTAACTAGGAAACTACCTGGCAAAAGGAAGCAAAAACGATAGAATAAATGAAATGTATTTTAGTATTTCATATTTAATACGAATTTGTGTAATTCAAAAATATTTACGTATTTGTCGACACCTTTCGAGGGCTTGATGGCGGGAGAAGAGAAGCCCTCAGAAAAGCCTAAGGTGGACGAGCCGGTGACGGAGGAAGACTCTACATGGCTGGACGCACATTACGATCCCGTCGCGTCGCTAAACACGTTCACTTCGTGTATGGTGTTAGAGGATCTGAATTGTGATGGCGACCATAAGGTATTCTCTGAAGTCTTATGTTCAATAGGACCACAATACTCGTGCAAAATTATAACGGCATGTGTGTTTATGGCTGCAACTGCTACGTTTGTGTAGCTGTTAGTTGGAGACTTCGGTAGTGGAGCATTTGATGCCAAGATAAAAGTTTACGGAGGTGTGTGTTGTATGCTCGTAACCACTCTGTGACATCAACCTGTCCACAGGAACTAGACTAGTTACAGAGATACAACTATTAGACCTACCCACTGCAATATGCACGTTCTATATCGACACTACAGAGCCACACACTCCTGGTAAGTGGGTGTGTCATTTTCTGTCCTATTAATTCTGCTATGGTTACAGTGGTTGCTGTGGCATCTGGTTCACTAATATACATATTCAAGAACATGCGTCCTTATTTTAAGTTTAACTTGCCAACATTAGAGGTATGCAAAGGTTGAAGTGAACACATGACATCATGTTTGTTATTTGTGTTCTAGGTAAATCAAAAGGAAAAGGAGTTATGGATGCTTGCTAAACAGGTGTGTGTATTATGTATATTGAGTGTATGTGTACGTGTGTGCTGCCAACCTCCTTGTGGTGGGCCTGGTAACACTCACTTGTTGGTGGTATGACTAGTAGCAGTACTATCCTGACTATGGTGGAGACCAGGTACCCTAGCATAGCAGTTCTTACATCATGCATACACAATACTACACATCATTGTAGGAGGAGTAGGTTTAGATTTGCTGAATTGATTCAGGGATAGGGGTTGGGTTGGAGCAAGGATGAGGAATGCTTCTCCGGACAAGCAGTGTCCAGTCACTGTGGTTGTTTCCTTGAACTAGACTCATTCTACCGACACAGCTGTACTGATGTACATGTCAGTATTACCTCACAAGCTAGTAACAGGATGGGTGGATGCCCACATCTTCACCCCATCAGAGATGGTACAACCTCCTGCAGGGTACTAGTCCTACTCCCAAGTCTGGACTACTCTTGAGTAGTGCATGGTGACCTGGACCATGTTACAGTGTGTGTGGGGGTTGAGTTCTGTTAAATGCTTTGTTTTATATACAGGAAAGAATGGACCCAGTGGAGTTATATGAACAATTAGGAACATTAAAGTTAGCCACGCTTGTTAAGTTTATAACTCACCCCTCTTCTATAGGGAGAATAACTCTGAGGGAGTTCCCCTGACTGTCCGAACCCACAGGTGAGTGTGTCTACATATTGAAAAGCACAGAATATGAATTCAACATGAACTGTAATTAGTATTACAATGTTGTATAATGTGATAATTCAATATTGAGGCCAGTTGCTTTGCCCAAGATCAAGGAATTGTGACTGTTCTATTAGAAAAGGTGTCCAGTGTTTTGAGGTATTCTGATCTTACGGGTCAGTTCGTTGCTAAGGGATGTCAGTTCTAATTACAAGAGTAAAATATTGTTTGTACTGTGTTATTTATGAAAATTCCTATACTTTAGTATATTAAAATTTTCAACTGGTGCTGTTGCTCTGTTTTACTTGTTCTAGATTGCTTAATTTATCACTGGAGGATGCTTTGTCGTTTGTGTCAGTGTTCAAGCACAGTCCCCTTAAAAGGGATACAATAGTAACTTCGATGACAACGCTACAGAAAGATCGCAGTGAGCCTGGGGCTGTTTCTTGTTTGCTAGTGACAACTGAGAATAGAGAAATCTTTATGTTTGATCCACAAGCTTTCACTATCCTAGTCAAGGTGTGTGTTTGTGTGTGCATGTGTATTGTTATTCACATCATCATTAATCTCAGATGACAGTACCAGCAGTTCCAGTGTTCATCACTGCTAGTGGTCTGTGTGATGTTCAGTACACAATCTCTGTAGCCTGTAGAGATGCTTTCATCTATACATTCAAGAAGTAAGCTAATGACACACACTGTTGTATATGGATGCGCACACACACACACGCACACGCACACACCACACACACGCACGTGCACTACACACATACATACAAGTACTTATTATTCTCAGGGGAAATAATACACCCAAATATCAGTTTGCTCCTGGAGCTCAGTCATGCGGTCTTGTTCGTGTTGGTAAAAACCTCATCATCGGCCTAGCCAACAAGACACTAGCGTGCTACACACCAAGAGTAAGTTGATCAACTTGACCAAAATGTTCATCTTGATATCGATTACTGTAGGGTAAATACTTGTGGAGTGTTGGTCTTCCTGATTTGATCACTACAATGGCGTTGATGGACTACCAATCAAAAATGTTCCAAGCAGGTTAGGTTGGGCATAGATAATAGAGTAAAGGGATAGGAAACGCAATAACGTGACGTCACAAAATACGTACATTTCTATTGGAATTCCGTGTAGTACGTCACGAACATACTCGTTACGCTTGCTGCGCTTGTATCAAAGAGAAACAAATTGTTGTAACGACAGAATTTTGTAACCAACGACTGTGAAACTTCGCTACAGTGAACTCAAGTAAGTAATCGAGGGAATTAGGATGGTACCAACCCTCAAGGAAGTTATACGCAAAAGTAAAGGAGATTGAAAGTGAAAAAAACGGCCCAAAAATTACTTTAAACCACTTTACTTTCTTCGTAAATATATTCTATCCTTTTAACTGTGATAAACCTATTCCTTACCATTTAACAGAGGGAACCAGAGGAAATATCGGAGCAAAACAGGAACTGTTGCTTGAAGAAACGACTAAGTATCTTCCATTTTTAACCAAAAGTTTTAACCACCTTGCAGTACAACGCAACGGTAAAAGACTGTGTTGGTGACACGCCTAGCTTACCACAAGATTCGAAAGTGGAACCGGCTATAAAAGAAGCGGTATGGACGAGCCATGAAGGTACGATGAGCGAAAGTGTGACAGCGTGTAACAATCACGGTTAATGCGATACGCTTTGTTACAAAATCTACGGTCTGAATTCTCTCGCCAAAATCTCTCACATAGGCCTAAATACTTACTGTAGTCTGTTGGATTACTATTTACGCTGCTTAGAACACTAATTCTCACAAAACTGTCTTGTCCTTTCAAGTCACGCGTAACGGAAATCAAACCGGAAATCGCTTGCGTTTCCTATCCCTTTACTCTATTATCTATGGGTTGGGGGACTATCCCTCATAAATATGTAACCATCTATTGTATGATGTAATAAATTGTTTCTCTACAGTTATAGTATCCCTGAAGAATTATGAGGTTCGTATCTACAAAGACAAATATCTCGTTAACACAATTAAAACAGACGTGAGTTTCTCATGTTCTTACACTACCCTAATTATTGATCTCCATGCAGGATGTAGCTGTAGGACTTCAATTTGGACAGTTTGGGAGGGAAGATGGAGTGCTCACTATGGTAACACAAAATGGATGCCTCATTGTTAAGATTCTAAAGCGAACTGTTATGTTCGAGGAGAAGGATCCTATTCCAGGTAAGCTGCAATATATAAAACCTTTAGCAGTTTGAAAGAATACTACTTATTGTGAAGTTCTATGATTACTTTTGTGAAGTTCTATGATTACTTTTGTGAAGTTCTATGATTACTTAGCTACCACCTCTTTAATAAGACTGCCTTACCAAGTAAAGTCCTAAACTTACCACATACAAAAATTTGATTTTCAAATTTATTTAGTCATGATGCAATGTGATCTCTGCCTGCTCTATTAGGGGATTTAGTGTTTTTAATTGACTGAGTTCTTTATTTTTATCTATCAAGGGGGCTGCAATCACTGATGTGTGATCTGTTTCAGGCCCCCCTCATGCTCAGTCCACTAAACTGAATATTCCTAAGAAGACAAAGTTGTTCGCAGCAAGCACGATGAGAGAACGAGAAATGGGTGCTGGTAAGCAACACTGCATCTTGTGTGTATAACAGGACGTAACATTATACAGCTGTTACAATCCCTATTCTGGAATACTTCCACTTCTTTGCATTTGAATTGTGATCAGGCTTATCCCTTATTTGTATCTGTTAGGTATTTGTCTTTTATTTTATTCCCATAAAACATTTGAGGGCAATCTACTGTTGTTAAGCAGTGTACTGGTATTTTGTTTCTTTCACACAGCGATGCATCAACTATTCCAAAAGGACTTATACTCACTGAGGTTGGATACAGCAAGATCCTACGTCAGGAGCTTAGCAACCAGTATGGCTCCCATGACAACCAGTCAGGGTGCTTCATACAAGATCTCCGCACAGGTGACAACATATAAATTAACACCCACAATCAATCTGTAACACGTCAGGTACAAGGCATTGGCCCACTATTTCAACTGACCGTTGGGGTGGAAGCAATGTCACGGCAACAATCAACCACTAATCTATGTCTAGTGTTCCAATGGGATGAGACACTCTACTCATTGAGTAATAAGATCATACAGGTTTGTTATCAGTGGTCCATAGCATGTCAGTGTTATCTGTATTGTTAGCTGGTTAAAGGATTTTATTGTTAGTTGACATGTTGCATCTACCATTGTGTTCATTTGGTTCTTTTATGTGAATACACCATGAACCGGACAATAACAATGCTTGTGCTTAAAAAATTTTCGATCCAAATAATTTTGGTGATCAAAAATTTAGTATAAATAAAATGATATCAGAGGAAAGCTGGATTGTTTGACAAAGATTGCCGCTATGCTAGCTAACTCAGAACACTAGTATCTCTGTCAGTTCTAAGACTTGACATTGATGTAGCTAAAGCAATACTATGCTAGTTGAACATAAGCTGGTGAAAACAAGGTTAGTCACTGTGTTGAAATGCCCATAACTTCATATATGTCCCAACGGAATTTCCTTGTGGGTGGCTATTTACATTTTGTTAATTGTAAAAAAAATAATTTGTTTTTTTGATAGCAACCTGATTTAGATGCCTGTTATCATGAACACTAGTTTTGGTGTTGTTCTGTATACTTAGCTGGTCCCAAGGAGTACATAATATTACACAAGTTCAAGTTTTCTATTGTAACCTGATATAAAGACGTGTTGAGACTTTAAAGTTTCAGAAGTAGAAACCCTATGTGGCATGGAAATAACATGTTTGTAACCTGGTAACTTAGCAACTACCCTGTAGTCAGACCACTTAGTGCTGTGACCAAATGCATGCAATGAATTAGTGTTCAAAAGACAATTCCAGCTGCAGCTACTGTGAATATCATATGAGATGATTGTCACATTAGATATGATCATAACTGTTGCATTCTTTACCTTATATGGCAGGAACTTTTAGAAGTGATTAAATTTTATTGATGTTCACTTACTGAAATCATTCATCACATTCCCTCCAGTGGTCTGTCATGTATGCACGTAGAACAATGGTTGTACTGTTAAACACACAGAAGCAAGTTCATTGTTATATCCAGCTACATGTGACCTTATTACAGAGTGACCTTATACATTATTGTTGGTCTTATCTTAACAGGTTCCACTGCTACTTCCCTCCATCTTGTACTCCTTTAAAAACACTGTGGAGTGTTTGGATGATTGTGGTCGATCTGATGTCATTAAGGTGTGTATGTCATGTCATGATTTTGAGGTGTGTTGACTAATCTCTTGTTTGTCCTGTTCTACAGGTTTTTCTCCATTCCCATGGCAACCCGGTTCCCTTAGTAACTGCAAACATTGACATGCCAATCAGTGAAAGTGTTGTATTTGTATAGTGTGTGTGTAATGGCAGGTACATTCTTCACAGAATTCATCTGTTTTTAGCTGCAGCGTTTTGTGCTACAAATATTAATTTAGTAGCTGGGTCAACAGTACAGTATGTGACTGGTCATGTGAGCACGTGGGCACTTAAAATTGTGTACATTGGCAGTGCAGATATTTTGGTAAAAATATGAGTGATTGAGTATATGAATAGCGCCCACATGCCAGTAGGTCACATGACACATGGAACCTCATCCAACGGTATCTCAATACATAGCATCAAAATTGAGAGATCTCATGATCATCTTTGTGAATAGATCATAAAGTTTATTGGTGTGGACGTTGTTAAGTAGAATAACCTGTCAGATTATCCATACCAAGCACTCAGTCACAAATCTAAAATGTGGTCCCAGAAAAGACACGGGATCCTCAAAGTGTTTTAGATTCCCCGTTCTGACTGCTCTATTAGAGTATTACTGATAACATTAATATTGTTTGTTGTATTGACATACCACAGAGTATTGTGAACAGATCAGCTGTAAGCCTGGACCTTTTGTGTTGTTCATGAGCTGGGCGAATCATAGTAGTTAGTTTCATTCAGGTTAACTTGCTCCTAGGTAGCAACATGACTAGCAGGATTAGTTTAGCCTGTATTCCCTAATAAATTTCATTACCTTCATGGTTCATGCAATGCAAGTAGTTACAGTTTTATTAAACGAATACTTGAAAATTTGTAAGTGCAATAGACAGCATGGTGCTTATGGTTAATGTACTTTGGAAAGATTACTTTTGTGATCAGTGACATCAGCCATGACAATAATAATAGACTTGGCTTCTTCCTCAGTAAAGAAACTCATCACATCAAAGCATGCTATCCATGCTGGTTAAAATAACATTATGTCAGAATTTTGATACAATCTTTCCTATAGCAAAATATAGCTAATATGCCATGTTAACATAAAACTTCAACCTATAGCAAGCTCCAGTGTGGTAGGGTCATGACGTTACATTGATCACTTTGTACCACTGCTGACTAGTGTGAACAGAACAAGACCTTCAAATCACACAGTATTCTAGGACAAACACGTTAGGTTTGGCTTTTTATTTCTGAATGTAATCCTCTTTATTGCAGCAAAATGGACCAAAAATTGTCAAAAGGTGTCCATAATAATAGACCAGGATGTTCACTGTATCAATACAATTGGAGCACTAGTTTTCTATAGAGTGAGAATGCTGTGGTGGTATCTTTTATACTAATAATTTAGTGCATGCAAACTGAATGTTCTATTAGAGTATTTTCCAACTATTGTGTCATAATATTATGTTCACATTAGGACAGAACTTTAACTGCAGGTTCTATTTTACAGCACATGCTTGAATACAAACAGATTTATTTGCTTTTCACACTTGTATTGGAGAAAACTCTTATTGACAGTCTTCAGATAGTGGATGTAGTATAATTTTCTTCTGATAATCTAGAGAAGGCTCAACAGAAAGTTGTAGTTTATCAAAATATTTCTCAGAAAGTGTACATTTGATGATATCTTGTAATTAAAAATCATGAATGTAACTCGTCAAAATTGACTCATTAAATGCTGCTGAAAACCCTGGACCAAGTGTACTTATGGGCATTGCAATGTATTTGGACTAAATACAAATACACTGAAATACAATTGAAAATTCCGTATAGTGGGTTTTTTCAAGGGGGACATTATTTTGTGACTTTTGCAGATAGGCAGTTGTCCACGATTTCCCTCTTGAAATGTGTAGCTCGATCAAAATGGTAGTATTACAAGTGTTGAAGTGAAAATTTTTACTGTAGAAATTTTGGATGGTGGCAATCCGCAAAAAATTTCCTCCTTGAAAAAATCCCACTATACAGTACATCAGGTCAATAAATACTTTACAATTTTGACAAGTGACTCAAACACTTTATTGCCTAACATATGCCATCTATATAAATTATATTATTTCATTAATACTGTTAAAGAGTTTTACTGTTATACCGTACTTTGGTCAGTTAGCCTATTGCTACATCTCTTCGGTTGAAATTAGTACTGAAATGATTATTTGGATATTTGACTATTCAGTTGGCTTGACATTATTCAATTCATTAAATATTCTTTAGCACTGTAGTAAGTTGTGATTGGATGAATAAAGCCAACCTAGAAGCTTGAACAAAGTGGCATAATAGCTAATTGGCTGTTTTGTTCACACCTATTCAAATAGTAAAAATTGCTATTCATTTCAGCACTAGTTGAAATATTTTGCCCTGCAATACACATTGTCTTTCAATAGGTATATGATTATAACAGAAAACTGAGGTGCTTTTTTTTTTGGAAAACTTGACAACTGGCAGACTTCTAAACCTTAGATGCCATTTGATGCTACCATCACAGCTAGTACACTTGTTACAAAATGAATAGGAAAGATTTCACTTGCTTATCTGAAATGTCATAATTTGTGTTGACTAAATTAATGATGTCGTATATACTAATGATGATCAGAGTCATAATCTTATTTTGGTCAAAGTATTCAAGTATTTAAATATGATAAGAAAGTATTTAAATACAAACAGCTAGCTCTAGTTTCCAAACCATAAATACAGTTACAAATACAAATACTCATGTACATGTATTTCAGTATTTGACCCCAAGTTTGGTGCATATGCAGAGTAACACCTTTAGAATTAGAATAAAGAGGCTGGGACCCCAGTATGTATAACCACTCTCTGCTACACCCACCCACATGCTCTCACTGGTCAGTCCTTGGACTACACAGAAGCTAATGAAACTTGTTGAATGTAGATAGTGGAAATTGACCACCAATTGCTAATTATGAGGAAATAAAAGTGACAAAGCAACACATTGTATGTGATATGGCATTGTATTTTACAGGTAATGTTGTGGTGTGCACTAATAAGAGTAACGACTAATAGTCCTCTAGAGTCATTCCAATAGCTCCTGAAGGATGATTGATCTTAAATATTCTCTTAGTAATTCCTCTCCTCTCGATCACCTCGTACAGGATGGCATTGGAGATCAGCTCCTGTTAACGGTTAATGTATTATAGTCAAGTTTGAGAGTTAAAACTATATAATGACTGAATGCATTCATAGCCAGGTTGGAATATATGGTTTCTTATTACAATATAAAAATGTATGGTACTTTTGCTAGGGGATTAAAATGGGACATATGGCCCCTCTCCTCAATTTTTCTTATTATAGATTCTAAAAATTGCATTTTAGTTTATAATCACACATTTTTAAAATGTGGAATAAAACTATATACATGTACAGAACAAATTACATAACTGTAGTTTTGTTTGCTGTATTAGAGTAGTTACTTACAGTAACTGTTCTATAGATTGTTTTTATGAAATAGGAGCTGTTGCTGAGTTTTAACAGTTACTGAGTTTTAACAGTTACTGTATACTAGATGTTAGTAGGAATGATAATTCTCAACACAGCAATAACATAACTAGCAAGCTAGGAGATTTTGTCCCCGAAACCCATCTAGAAATATTAAACTATTACACACAAACTTGAAACAGATTTTTCCATTAGAGTGTTTCAATAAACGTGGGATTATTATTATATTAGAGAATTATTTTGATAGAAAAACTTCCTCAAAGTATATTCTATAAGCTCCTAATCAAATTGTGGAGCACATAATGATCACACAGTACATGTCATGAAATTTTAAATTGAAAATAAAAATAGCAGCAAGGGAGGTACTTGATAAATTATCATCACTTAATATTTCACTACACCATACACAGTGGTTCTCACTTGTATTACAATACTTCCGGTAGGGATGACATCAAACTTCTCCTTCACCTCCAGGTTGTCATAGTGAATGTGTCCATCACATAACTTGGCTAAGGTGGAGTCTAAATGATGAGCATCAAATGGAAATTATAAACAAAAAGTCTTTGGGGGAAAGCACTAATAGAAAAGGACTTAGTGCCTGTTTCAGGTGCTCACATTTTTTACCTACAGCCTAATAGAGTAGGACAAACAGCTGAATTCCTTGAATTACAAAGTTCTACATGTGCTGGTAAATAATTTGGCTCTATTGAGTGAGCTCCAGCATACAAGATAAGGTAGAGTAACAGAAAAAACTATAAACAGTCATTAAGTGACCATTGTAGTTTAATGAGAGATATTGACTATTGGACACAGTTGTCTCAAAGATGCATGGTACTGTTGTATCAACAACTAAACCTAATACATTACTCACCCGGTCTACTGATGATACACAGGCAACTTATTCCCTTCTCTCTGAGGTGTCTGGCTGAACTAACACACTCTTCAGTTTGACCACTGTGTGATAGGAACACTACTGTGTCCCTACCAGGGTGGACCCTACCTGTAGTGGAGTGGACATCAGAAAAAGTAAAAATTTTACTACTCAATACTGGGTGACAGGCGAGACCAAGTTGCCAGATTATCTACTAACACATGACAACCAACTTTTCTAGTACAAATGGATACAACATGCCACACCCACCTAGGTCACCATGGCCCCACTCTGCACCATGTACAAAGCTGGCAGCCACACCCACTGATGAAAGAGAGGCAGCTAACCTCTGTGCTACCACACCTGACTTGCCTGCATTAGAATATAATGTGAGCAGTAAGAAAATCACACACTACATACATGGACTACAGACAGCACACACACACGCACGCACGCACACACACACACACAATTAGAGGTGTACCAATATGGGTTTTTGGCATGTACTAATATCCAATATTGATGCCACCAAAAGAAGCCGATAACCGATAGCTGATCTGATATTTGGATTACAGTTTTAAGCAAATAAAAGTGTACATTTACCTAAATGCCTATACTCTGTCTGTGGTGGTAGCTTGATTTTATTATCGTGCAATACCGACAATTAGGTACCCAAAAACATTTTTATGTATACTCCCATGAAGCCTTAAATGGATATTTCTACATTAGTCTGCATTTTAATGGCTTGTGAGAAAGCTAGTACAGCAAGTTTTCGTGACTCTTCTTTCACAAAGGTATTATTATATAACTGCTTCATTTTTGATAAGACTGTGATAAGCTCTCCAGCAGAATCACTTATATTTATATGACTTCCTGTAATGTAGCACTTGTTGTAAAGTGAACAATAAGTCACTGGCACTAAACAACCACATGGATAATGTAGAAAACCAATACATAATCAGTTTATGTACAAACTATCATTACTGTATAAATATCGGTAGTGATATCATAGTATAGTGGCACAACCAAAAAATTGTGCACTTTTTCATAAAGCCATGAAACTTTCCACACAAATAGTAGTCCTCAATACATGTATTTTTAGATATAGTGCCATCGCTGATTTGACCTTTGGTGACCTTTACTGCCATTTTGTACAGAAAATTATCATTTTTGTCTTTAACTTCCTGAGGCAGTAATAAATTTGTTAAAACATGGTACCAAACAAAAGATCTTGCTGATAGAAACAACTTGGTTTTTATTTGAAGTCAATAGGTGATGATTTCATTACAAAGTTATGAGTATTTGTGTTAGCTACAAAATTTGATAAATTTATGCATAATTATCTGCCCACAGGTAATTCACACCTCGAGGGCAGGTAAATTTATCAAATTTTGCAGCTAGTAAAAATGGCCATAACTTTGTACTGAAATCACCTATTGACTTCAAATAAAACCAAGTTGTTTCTATCAGCAAGATCTTTTGTTTGGTACCATGTTTTAACAAGTTAATTACTGCCTCGGAGTTAAAGACAAAAATGATCAATTTTCTGTACAAAAATGGCTGTAAAGGTCACCAAAGGTCAAATCAGTGATGGCACTATATCTAAAATTACATGTCATTAGGAGTGGAAAGTTTCATGGTTTTATGAAAAAGTGCACAATATTGCCAATTTTGGGGGCTACGCCGCTATACTATCAGTCCTCCTACTATTCTGTACCAATACCGATATTGGTAAACATTACCATATCGGTGGCCGATATTTTAGCCGATCTGATTATTGGTACACCTCTAATACACATACCCATAAACGACACCATGCAGACATACACACAGACAGACACACTTACCTACTCCAGATACAAACAATTGTCCCTCACAGTTCATCAAGCGACTGATAAAATTATCAACTTCCACCATGTCCAACTGACCAGCATGTCTGGTGGCTGCCATGTCATTCTTCAGTGACTCTTGGAAGCTTTGACACTTCTCCTCCTCTGTGATAGACACACCTAGCACCAGCCATGATGTATTAGGAGGAAATGATTGTGGGTTTAACCTAACCTAGTCCAAGATCCTTTAAGTATGTCATCAACGTATTCCTGTTGAAATATGAACAACAAACACACAATCACTATTCACTACTGAGGAGAAACCCTTCTCATGGAGGAAAGAAAGTTTAAAGGGGAGGTACATATGACATTGCAAACATGGCCAGCCCCACCCTATTCTGACCTTGATTGCTCAGTGGGTGTGCCTCCAATGGTCTGCACACAAGCTGCTCCAAATGAGTTAGCAACTTGACCAAGCCACCTGTGTATAAGAGATTAGGAGTTGATGCATGCAGGTATGGAGTGTGCACATAACATGCAGATGGCACTTTGTACTTAACGTCTGTTTGTCTGTCTGTCACACTGTACACCTGTAGGTGTATGCAACACACACACACACACACACACACACACGCACACGCACACACACACACACAAACACACACACACACACACAACCAAACATTAGCAACAACAACACACCTCAGCTGCTCTTTATCAGTTGGCAGTCCTCTATTGGATAGCCCTACAACAACAGCACATAAACAAAAGATGATAAACAGTTAAATAATATAACTGTCCAAAATAGCAAAATCTATTAATACAAATGAAGCAGAGTTCCAGCAATAAAAAGCAGTGAAACAAGATATGTGAATGATGGCAGCTATTACGAAATAGAAAATCCTTACATTGGCATGTTACCACCATCTGCATAATGCCTAGATTTTCTCACATAACTATGTTGTAACAACTACCACTATTCATCTCTTGTTTCACTGCTTTTTATCACTGGAACTCGACTTCATTTTTAAATTAATAAACTTTTTTTTGTTAACTTTTTGTTATAGCATAGCTATGTTATACAGTGTGGCTGTGACTGCTTTATTAGAGTATTTCAATCTCACTACTTATCTCAAGTGAGCTACACAATAGATTAAGGGACGTGGTTACCATACACCATTTTCTACAGCAAAAACTGCAGTTGTAAATTATTAAGAGGCGTGGCCACCATAATCTGACAGTATAAGGGCGTGAGGGTGTGTACCGATCATTTAAGGGAAAGGTTGCTATATGATCATTCCATAAGTATAGCTACTGGTACGTATCTACTCTCTCTTACAGTAATGCAAGCACTTCAAACAATAATATTGTGGAGTTTAAATACGCTCCTCTAAGGAAAGTGTTGATAAAGAAAATGACTGCTTGGTATAGTTTCCTTGCATGAAGAAGACGACCAGCATGATTGAACATAAAAAGAACGGCAACAGTGCAGAAGGCAGAGACTAGTCAGAACCCCAAAAGGCATGTGCCAGACATGAGTTAAGTACTGTGGCGGCATAAAATGGTGGATGCATGATGTGCTGCCATTCATTCTAGGGGAACCCTACTAAACTGTACTGTTTGATTCATCAAATTTAAGTACTCATTCTTCAGGGTCTTTAAACTTCAGCTAAATTACATATACATTGTAAAGTTTTCCATCATACGATGATAGAACACACCTGCCACTATCCCACCCAGGAAGGCATCACCAGCTCCTGTGGTGTCCACTACTTTGTCTACTATTAATGCTGGCACCTCCACCACCTGCAATGACCAGTGTGGGTGGGGCTCATATTCAGTATTCAGCTCACATGATGCTCATTAGCTAGGATACTGAGTTCGCTGCCATGAGTGATAGCCACCAGGGTTGAGCCACACTGCTGTTGTAGTTGATGAGCAAGGTCCGCTGCTGATGTGCTGAGGGAAGAAATGAACATAAGCACTGAATCTATGGTACAGCCTACTAAACATCTCTATTGGAAAGTTATCTAGTTAATGCCCACCTCCTAGTTCCAGTCAACATGGACAACATGTCATCAGCTGCAGCCTTAGCTGGTTTGAGGACATCTGCCAACTTGACGCACCTACAACATGGAGCCAATCAATCTATGGTAAAACTTGTAGCATAAATTTCCAAACAATATTTAATTAACAGTTATCATTCTATTATAGTATTACCAGGGGCAGAGGAGACACCTATATTTAGGGGTGGGGGTAGTCAGGCTTATCTAGGGATGACATGTCTTAGTATGCAAACCATACTAGTATGCAAAGCATGCCAATCAAGGGGATTAGGCCGTCTGAGATTGAATCTGGGAGTGATTGTAGCAGTTTATCAATATTAGTTTAACTGTCATATTAGGGTGACTACTCTATTATAGGGTATCTCAATCTTGAGGCATTTATAATAGCATCCAGTGGACCTATAAAGGGGGTGGCATGCCACAGCAGAAATTTTTGTGATTAGACTCTCAAAATTGAATCTGAGAATGATTTTAGCAGTCACCATTAATATTATATTTGTTGACTGTTGTATTAGGGTGACTGCTCTATTAGGGTATATCAATCTTGATTCATATAGAATCCAGTTGATTCACTGGAATCGCAGGTAGCTAAGCATTTGTATAGTTAGCTATACAATCAGCACAATTGTTCAATGACAGCTATAGATAATTTTAGGGGGGCTAAGCCCCTCCATAATTTTTTTGACGGGCTACAGCCCCCCCTCCCCTTCTCCACTGCCCCTGAGTATTACACATAAATCTGTGAAGTATCTTGAATTATGGGAAGTCTTGCATGAGCACCTGATCATATTCAGTTACCAAGGATCAAGAGCCTTCAGGAGTCTAAAAGTGTGTACACTAATACAAATGGAACCATTGCACAGCCATAGGTGACTATAAGGAGGAAGAGGAGGCAGTGGCGTAGCTAGCCCAGAAGGATTGGTTGGGCACCATTGTATGCCACTAAGCTGCAGCAACCATGATGTGCACAGCTAGGGCCCAGGATTGCATGCCCCCAGGAAAATTTTTGAAAATTACATGCTGAGACGTGCTGAAATTCAATTTGGTGGCATTTTACAGTTAAAATTTATCATCTCTATTAGGACACTAGCTGTATGTACGTTTTGTTTGCATAATAATTATTATTAGTTACGTAGCTGTAGGATGCTTCATATTGCACCTCGTATCGTACAATTTAGCTATAGCTAGCTACGTACAGTGAGTACCTGAGCAGGTAGGGCACTGGAACTGATTGGTTGGGCCTGTGCCCTACCAGTACCCACCTTAGCTACGCCACTGAGGGGAGGAGATGAGAAACAAGCTTCAAGAAGTCTTGGGATGAGAGGAGTTGTCAACTAACATAATTTTATGCTGTGCCACCCTGTATGTCAGCACTAGCATCACCACTCCATTAAGCGCCCTAATTACAATGTGTTTGAGGGTTTTCACTGTAAGCACACAAAGACAGTATTAGTTACACTAGTAGACTCCACTAGCTAACAACATACTCTATTAATTCTTGCTCAGTCCCCAGTAGGGCCTGGTGTAGTGCCACCTGTTAGGAGGAAGATCATGTGATGCATGATGTAGTGATCTCATTTACTGCCCACCTCTGGAGTAGTGTCCAAATCCAACACTGTCAATATTCCAGCCTCTCTGAAGGGAAATAACAAAACCAGAAACACTATAAGCATTATAATAACTAATAGAAAAACAGTTTGCAGAACCTTTCAAGGAACTACTTTATGTTTCAAAACTAACTGTAGATTTAGTGGGTATAACACATGTCTTGACAGCACTTGGATCAATCACTCCTCTACCAATTGTGACTGGTTGTTATGCCAACAAGCCAACCACATTTTGGTGCGGTGACTAGTGCTGCACAATATACCAAGTATTTAGTTAAACTGTGGTATCTGTTTTTGATACCATCTTATTTCTTAACATTGTGGATTTAAAAACACTCTTCAAAACTTAATTATTTGTATGAAAAGTGTACATATGAAAGGATATGGACTGGTGTACAATAATATACTGCAATGAGCTTGCCAACACAATTCTGTCTTGAGTAAAATGTTTAGAAACTGTACTTTTGTATCAGTAGAGGCATCTAACTAAGGCATACCGGTAATATAGTCATACCGCAATATCAAGTAACAATATCATACCATCTATGAAATATCAAAACCGTAGCACCAGGTATGTGCCACTATAGTCATAACCACATTGCATTTTTGGTGCTGTGACCAGAAGACACACCGTGGCAGAGCTCAAGCAAACACTATGCTCAAGACGAGGGTACAAAGCACACCTAAAGAAACTGCTGCAGTTTGCTGAAGAATCACTAACCAGTATGGAAACCCTCAGTAATGACAACATGGCTGCTCTGTAAGATATACGAATATCTTCAATGTAAGCAAGTCATCATCATAGCAATAGATGCGAAGATTCTTGAAGCCTCTGAAGGTAATGATGAAATAGAAGCTGAAGTATTAAAAGCTGAAGAAACAACTACTTCTATATAAACAACAAAGGTGAAGATAATCAGCCACCTGAATCTCACAGCTTCAGCAGAAGTAACAACTACACTATATCACCCCTACCCACCGTACAGCATCAACCCATGAGAGTATCACCCGCCTTCCCAAGCTGGACCTTCCATAAATTGCAGGTAGTCCCCCTCTACTGGCAGCCCTTTTGGGATTGCTTCCAAGCTGCAGTGGACTTGAACAGATTCCTGAAAGGAGTACAGAAACTGAGTTACCTTCACACTCAACTTCGGGGAGAAGCATTAAGGGTCATAGCTGGAGTTCAGCTCACCAATGCCTGATTTCATTCAATTGTTAAATGACCGATTCCTACAAACAAATAGATGCTCATATGCAGGCACTCATTGATCTTCCTGGCCCAACCAACTCATTTTGCAGTACACCTGAATTCTATGATGCTACTGAGAGCCACATCTGCGGTCTCCCAGAGGCAGAAGATACCCACAGCAGTTTATTGGCCCTCCATAATCTTAGGCAAGCTTCCAGGAAGAGTTAACAGAACTTGGTCAGAACTCATGGCAAGAGCTCTAGAGTGGACTATCAATGAACTGTACGTATATTGCCATTTGGGATGAGCTATACATTCTAGAGACTTCCCACCACACTTCATTACCATCCTTTCTATTCTGGCACAAACAAGTCTGCAAACACACTTACTGTAAAAGGAAAATGCAGTGTCCGTTTTGCGAGGGATCTCCTTCTGCTTCATTATGTGGATCTAACAAGGACCCTAAACAGTACTCCAACATTGTACGCCAAGAAAGAGTATGTTTTAACTGTTTGGGGCACCACAAACTGTCCTCATGTAACTGTAAACACAGATACCATCACTGTTGCCACACAAGCTTGTGAATATATTTGTTGCAGAGCTGTCAGGGTAGCACCAACATTGGAGTGATAGAGCAACACACATGAATGTCAAGCATAATCAGTTGTGACAGCTAGAGAGTAGGTATGAGCTTGTTCAATGGTGCATTATGGATTCATTTGCCACAACGCCGAAACCTTGTTGTATCAAAGACAAGACAAAGTTGCTGCACAAGGAGCATCTGTGAATCCTTTGTGTGAGTTGAAATCAATTGTAAATTGGTGCTCTTTTTCTGGTATGTCACTTGTTGTGTGTCCTTCATCCAGCTTAGCTTTATTCTGTCTAACTCCTCAGCATCAAGTAAGCCAACTTGTCTCTGCTCTATATAGCCAGAGTTTTAACTACCCCCTCGATCACCACTTTTTGTCGTAGCAGCAGTAGCAACTGAATTTGTGCTACATGAGGCATCTCCACCAGCTCTTGGCCTACATCTCCATAGATCATTGTAGTACCCTGCATGCTGTAACTGTATTTTTGTACGGGTGTGGCGATCCATGATGGCCATGTTGCTACAGTGAAGATGTATTCAGCATTTGCAACATAGTTCCTCTTCTCACAGAGAGTTCTGAAGCTGCCTTAAGGTCATTTGCAATATCCTTCTGCTCGGCATGGAGTTCTTCATTCAGTGGCTTGTCCCAGGCTATCTTGCACCTCCATAGGGTTTGCATTAGTACCTGTGCTTGGATGACTACAGGAGCAATGACTCCCAATGGGTCAAAATCTCTTAGATGTCCTGTAGTATTTCTCTGATTGATTGATTGATTGAAATGACCTCTGAGAACCCTCACATTGACTTCAGCATTCCTACTGCCACGAGAGACTGTAGCTACGGCTGTCTGCAGTATGTTGCAGACTGGTAACGTGTGGTGGTTGCTGACCATAAGTAGGATACTATCGGCATGACAGTATATCAAATCCCCCCCCCTTTTGTGAAAATCTGTCATTTGTCTGAAGGTTACTGGGAATCCGTTTACAGCACCTGATCCCAGCTCCACTTCCTCAATCCATCCATTTATATAACTTCAGTGAAGTGTGAATTTTGGATGGTGTACAGGAAGTGAAGATGCACTTGTGCCTGCTTAAGTTTGCCACCACATGTGCTCTTCATTTGGAGATCGTCCAAGATGTGACCGCTGAAATCTCTTTGCTGACCTTCCACAAGTTTGCTGGGTGGAGGTCCTTACCAAGGATGATTTCAGAAAACGGATCCACGTGCCTTCCAGCAGCAGAGCAAATTGAGATCTCTAATGGAGCTACCAGAGATTAAGGAAGAGCTAGGCAAGAGGTGTCACCTGGAAATTCACCCTCAAGAGAGCTTCATGGTATGAGGAGATTTGGGAGCAATTAGTGGGTCTTACCAAGACTGCAATTAAGGAAGAAGACATGTTTCGCTGTGAACCCTAGAGACTACTGTGGTAGGAATTGAATCAGTAATAAATGACTGCCCCCTGACCTGCATATCATTGGAAGTGGATAACCAATAATGATAGCCACTGACCCCTCACATCTACTACATGGAAGAAGGATCACATGCCTTCCTGATGGAGACTGGTGAAAAGACTGATCTAAGTCGGAGATCTAAGTTGGAGAAGAGGGTCATATATGTAAGGTGCAAGCAGCAATGCCAGAGGAGATGGTGCCACAAATATTAACCTCACTTAGACAATTTCACTGTGTCTCTGGCAAACTGTGCAGAAGGGTGGTGTTGTCATTGTCCATGATAATGTCACATGGAGGTTAGTTTTCATTGAAGATATCATATTTGAGGAAGACGGATTAGTACAAGCAGCCATCATTCGCACTGCAAACAGGAAACCAGTGGACCAATGACTAACTATATCCGTCAGAGCTGAATGTGAAGTAGACACTAGACAATGATTTAAGGACCAGGCAAGATGAAAGCAAGCCAGAAATTGAGAGACACGCTTATGCACTGTTTCACCTATGAACTCTAGTACTGCACCAAGCCAAGTATGAAGAGCTGCAGCCATGAGAGCTATTGATGAAAAATGGGCAAGAATCCTTTCCAGGATGTCACAGAGAACTAACTGTAGGTTTAGTTGTACTAAATAGTTAGAATCATTAGGCCGATTGTTGTTTCACATGTACACTGTGCACGTTTTAGAATTGCATAACATGTGTCTTGACAGTGCTCAAATCAACTGCTCCTCTGCCAATTGCGAGAAGAACCTGGTTATTCCGCCAACAAGTCAACCAACCACATTATGGTGCTGTGACCAGGGATGTGCCATTATATATACAGTCATACCATACTACATGTACACTTTTGCTTTTTTTTGTATTTCACCTGTGTTAGGTACTGAATTCTCAGCCCATTCACAAAACTTTTTTTCATAGAAGTCACTTACAAATCATATCACAAGAAACACTCTAATAAAACATACAGTTTATGCTGTAATATGTTTGGCCGGTAAGTAAATACAAAATGTCACAATTCAACAAATCTTCATTGACTATGTCAATAGAATAGTTGACATTACTTAAGGTTAGACATTGCCTAAAATGGGTCAAATGATTTTAAAACGTGATCTGTAGGATTACTTCTAAAAGTACGTGTTCAGTTACAAAACATATATAAAACATTGAGTAAAATGTGCTTTAGCTTTAGTACTGTATACAAGTAATAATATTCAACAACTCCAGTGAAACAGTACAGCTCTATAGTACTACTGCACACATATACATACAAGCAATACTACTATTAGGAATAACAAGTTTTCCATTTTGTCAACAAGTGTCCATTTTGGTCAGACAACAATTAAAATGTAGCCTACAAAAATTCTTCTGCAAATATGGCTGAACAATTTCTAAGTATTACTTCACAGACTATTGTTGCTACTCACCTAGCACACTTCAATAATGCTATTACTCCACTGAGAGGTACTTGAGATATCTCCGTAGTCAGCATACTAGCATCGGTCTTGATGTGACTACCTGGAACAAAATGATGTACTACAAATAGACAGACAGATACAAGAAGTCTTCATCTGCTATTTATGTAGTTACACTAGCCCACATCTGTGACACACTATCACACACACGTACGCACGCACACACTACAATATGCACTCTACAAACTTACAGAAGTGTTTATTAACATAATCATTATCAATCCTACTAGTAGCTCCAGGAGCCATTATAATACTTCTCTCCCCACTATTCTCAATTAGCACATGACACTATTTTAGAGTCACATGTGACTAACAACTGGACACAAACTCTACCTACCTGTCCTGACATCTCAGTATTCTCAACTACATATACAATAAGAGACACGTGTGACTAGTATTCCAACACCCAGTACAACTAACCTGTTATATACTTCAGAGACACACCCAAACGTCTGAGATTGCTTCTGATAAATGTGCCAGCCTCGTCATTACCATGGATAGCCAGTAAACCAGTGTCCACTGTGGCAACAATAGGACCAGAACATTATTGGCTGTGTACTGACTGTTCTTGAAAAAGTGAAACAGCACTGTACTGAATATAGAACAAGCTCAAGCTCTGAAAAATTTTGCAATGCTCTGTGACAAGCAATATCAAGGAATTATATTGTATATGGCCTAAAAATTTCACCAATTTCTTTTTTAAGAGCAACACTTTGAGTGAAATGCTTTGGCCAACATATTACAAGTGGATTTACTTTCATCACAAACATCAAATATACAATACTGTCATACCTCCAACTTGCGCTGCCCATGCCAAATGATTTAGTGTCACTCCACCAACCACTTTTTGCTGTAAAATCTTCTTGTTTTGACTGCAAATAACCACTATACAATACACCTTTGTGTAAACTAGCTCTTATAACTTACCAGTCAAAGAATCCTTTATCTCCAGGCCTTGGTAGAGCTGTAGATTTCAGTAAATCACCGGCTTTAACCACGACCATGCCTTACCTCTCACTTTGTAGATGTTGTCCACTACATTACTACCACAGCCAAGAACTGTTCCGCCACCTGTTACGACATTAGAATAAACCAACCATTTGAATTACGATTGCTAAACCTCTTATGGTGGAGAAGTATCGTCCTCCACATCGAGTGCACAATCGAACCACACCACTTGTGCGCGAAATCATTTTAAGTGGCGCTTAAGCAATTCTCTTTTTAATACGTGAACCTCAACAGACCTTTCAAGGGAGGACTATGGTTGATGAAAACGTAGTACCATATCGTGTTGATGTTTTATTACGCGTATTAATTGCTAAACAGTCACTGATGATCGCCTATATGGAAATTTTTAGCGCTCATTCTCTGTTCTATACCGTACTTTCGACATATAGGCGCTTATAAATGAGAGTATCCGGAATAATTCCATGATACCATAGATAATATAGCGCGTATATTATCTATGATGACACCGTATTAGTCTACTATAGAGGGTTTGATACCACTACCTTTACAACACCGCTTAGTATTTTGTGATTAGCTACCTTACCTGTTCTAAAGGATCACCTGTATAGCTCTGTGGTTATAGACTCAACAACACTGGTGGTTCCGGCTACGTGACGTTCTACTGAGTGAAAGGCAAGCTAATACTAACTACCTTGCTAATTGTTTATTTCTTTATAAATACTGTGTATGCCTCCATTATGGACAGATACGAACAGTGTTGTAATCAAACTTTTATACTGAGTCCTGCATATGTTACACAGTGTGCACATGCATTGTTCGTAGCTGAACTCTATACATGATGGTTTCTTTGTAACTGAACTCTCTACAAGGTAACTTCTTCTAGCTGATCTCTCTACAGGGTGATTTGTTTGTAGCTGAACTATCTACAAGGTAACTTCTTCTAGCTGATCTCTCTACAGGGTGATTTGTTTGTAGCTGAATTCTGTATAGGTGATTTGTTTGCAGCTGAGCTCTTTACAGAATGGTTTCTTTGTAGCTGAACTCTCTACAAGGTAACTTCTTCTAGCTGATGTATCTACAGTGTCAGTAGTTTGTAGCTGAATTCTCTACATGGTAGTTTCTTTGTAACTGAACTCTCTACAAGGTGGCTTCTTCTAGCTGATCTTTCTACATGGTGGTTTCTTTGTAACTGAACTCTCTGCAAGGTGGCTTCTTCTAGCTGACCTTTCTACATGGTGGTTTCTTTGTAACTGAACTCTCTACAAGGTGGCTTCTTCTAGCTGATCTTTCTACATGGTGGTTTCTTTGTAACTGAACTCTCTACAAGGTGACTTCTTCTAGCTGATCTCTCTACAGGGTGATTTGTTTGTAGCTGAATTCTGTATAGGTGATTTGTTTGCAGCCGAGCTCTTTACAGAATGGTTTCTTTGTAGCTGAACTCTCTACAAGGTAACTTCTTCTAGCTGATGTATCTACAGGGTCACTAGTTTGCAGCTGAATTCTCTACATGGTGGTTTCTTTGTAACTGAACTATCTACAAGGTGACTTTTTCTAGCTGATTTTTCTACTGGGTGATTTGTTTGTAACTGAACTCTCTGCAAGAAAACTTCTTCTATCTGATCTCTGAACAGGGTGAATTGTTTGTAGCTGAACTCTCTACAAGGTAACTTCTTCCAGCTGATGTCTCTACAAGGTCACTAGTTTGTAGCTGAACTCTCTACATGGTGGTTTCTTTGTAACTGAACTCCCTACAAGGTGACTTCTTCTAGCTGATCCCTCTACAGGGAGATTTGTTTGTAGCTGAACTCTCTACAGGTGATTTGTTTGCAGCTGAACTCTCTACATGATGGTTTCTTTGTAGCTGAACTCTCTACAAGGTAACTTCTTCTAGCTGATCTCTCTACAGGATGATTTGTTCGTAGCTGAACTCTTTACATGATGGTTTCTTTGTAGCTGAACTCTTTACAAGGTGATTTCTTCTATAGCTGATCTTTCTACAGGGTGATTTGTTTGTAGCTGAACTCTCTACATGATGGTTTCTTTGTAGCTGAACTCTCTACAAGGTAGCTGATCTCTCTACAGGGCAATTTGTTTGTAGCTGAACTCTCACATGATTGTTTCTTTGAAGCTGAACTCTCTACAAGGTGATTTCTTCTAGCTGATCTTTCTACAGGGTGATTTGTTTGTAGCTGAACTCTCTACAAGGAAACTTCTTGTAGCTGATCTGTAGCTGAACTCTCTACAGGTGATTTGTTTGCGGCTGAATTCTCTACATGATGGTTTCTTTGTAGCTGAACTCTCTACAAGGTAACTTCTTCTAGCTGATCTCTCTACAGGGCGATTTGTTTGTAGCTGAACTCTCTACATGGTGGTCTCTTTGTAGCTGAACTCTACAAGGTGATTTCTTCTAGCTGAACTATCTTCCATAGTTGAACTCCCTACAAGGTAACTTCTTCTAGCTGATCTCTCTACAGGGTGAATTGTTTGTAGCTAAACTCTCTACAGGGTGATTTGTTTGTAGCTGATCTCCATACAGGTTACCTGTTTCTAACTGATCTCTTGAATTCTGTTCAGGGTGACTGCTCTATTAGGATGACTGCTCTATTAGAGTATCTCGATCTCGCACTTGCTACACCAAGTTGGATTTCGTGTTATAACTCCGTGGCTTTAAGTCTGATTCTTCTACACCATTGAAGATCCTTTCTAAGATGATTACTCCATCTGTACAGCGAATTTCAAAGCATTACCCTAAACGGTTTATCTGGTAGGCGTGGCAAGTAGTCGTTTTTATTAGCTAATCTCGGTTGCATAATTGTTACACACTGTTGGTTTTTTCGTTGTATCATCCTGGTTTTTAGCTCGATTTCTTTCAAACTCCAAAAGGTTTGAGGTTCAATAATTAACCTATTCACCCACCGATTTTCAGCTTCTTCCCATACGCGGTTTACCCTGTAGGCGTGACAACATATTAGTGTTATTTTTCGTGAATAATCGCTCATAACTCCTTGCCTGTTTATGGTATTCCAGCCAGAGTTGGTACCAAGATGCGTCTTTAAACCCCCCTTCTGTATGCCAAATTTCAAGGCAATCAGATAAGGCGTTCGCGTTTTATAGCAGTTTTTGTAAGTGTGCGAAAAGAGGAAGAAAAATAAGAAGAAAAAAATGAAAAAACTAAGCCAAGTTTTGAAGTCGCATATCTCGGGAATGCCTGAAGCGATTTCGCTCAAATTTGGAATGTGGAGTACTGAAGTTGGAGGGAGTGTCCACAGCACAAATCGTCTTGTTTCATCAAGGCAGCACAGAGCTACGGAAGTGCAAACATTTTGTTTTCTTTCTTCCTGTCAATATACTTACGGTTGTTGCGCGCCGGCTTCTTGGGCCGCACGACACATTACCGTGTGTCTTGATATGTACAATAGCGCAGCACGCTGGGTAATGAATGATTATGGTAGACTTAGTTCTGTCACCTCAATGTTAAATCAGCTTTCATGGCCACTGAACTCTCCAGACTCGCCGCAAATTCAAGGCCGGAGGAGACGGTCCGGTTGGTCAG
The DNA here is from genome assembly GCF_963678975.1 of Dysidea avara. Classification (NCBI taxonomy): domain Eukaryota; kingdom Metazoa; phylum Porifera; class Demospongiae; order Dictyoceratida; family Dysideidae; genus Dysidea; species Dysidea avara. The sequence goes on from NC_089274.1 coordinate 44,999,653, forward strand.
GCCTGAGCCGGACCAATAATCTGGAGTTGAACCAACTATAGCTGACCAGCTCGAACTACATTACTCTCATGCAATCTTTGGATGATGACATCTACGTGTAGCTACGTACATTTTACAGATGTTATTGAAAATGCACGACACCTAGTTTCTCAAAGCACAGAACTACACGTATAGTACCTCCAATTACCTTACAGTACCAGCTACGTATCGTTTCGTACAGAAATGATTGTGGGTTCTATGTACAGTATCACGTGTGCCGACAGTTCGCATTTATCACGTGTAAGGCAGGTGCCTTCTTTGATTCTAAACCAGCACACTTATATCACAATTCAATTTTCATAAAATAATCATTAGCATTCCTTGGCTTGTCTCTCTTGGTGTCTTTTACTGGGCGAAGGGCTGGCAGTGACAAATCAGATGACCCATTCCGCGGCAAGAAGCTGTACACCCATACATTACATGGTAGCCATCTGGATGAGATGTTGAGTAGCAATCACTCCTCTTCAACTACCCACTCGTCCTGTCGAGATACTGAGCAAACTCTCAGTCTCGAGCTCAGTCTCACCCACCATCGCGCCATTTTCGAATACTGATTGATCTCGTGACTGTCCACCAGTATATCTACGTGATGATCCGTTCACTTCATATAGTAGTACAGTTACTACAGTATACTGTATTTTTGTAGCTGTGTAGCTTTTTATTGTAGCTGTGTGAATTCACTGTATAGTAATTAATACTAATTATATCCTAGCTAAAGGGGGCCATGCTGCATGCCATGATATTAGGTCAGGTAATCCTAAGGTTGCAGCACATGTTGCTGTAGACCTTCAGTGCTGGTCACTGTAAAGTGTTAATAATAATAATAATAATAATGATGGGTTCCCTGTGAAATTTGGGGGGAAAGTTGCAAGTTGCTAGCTAGTTTTACTTTAAAATTTAGCATCAATTTTAAATTTTAAGGCATTTTTTCAAGCCTTTAAATTGCAAAAATTCTGCAGCTCCTGGGGGTTGCACCCCCAGACCCCCCTTGAACTTCTAATTGCCAGTAGTGTTCTGCGATACAGTGCATTTTGTGTATCGCGTATCACCATCAATAAACTGTTCGATACGATACTGTATCACGATACTATAATAATAAAGTGGTCTTGGCTAGTTATGACTGGCGTATTAACTAATAGTTGTAACAATATCCAATTTATCTGTACCTTAAAGAACCAACACTGATTCTACATTCATTGTGTATACAATTTCTTTATTCAGTGAATGCTGCTAAACTATAGTAATAATTATACTGATCATGATGTGACAAATAGGCTGAAATAGCTAGTGTGTTCCTGGTATGATTTTTAGTATGGAAAACAGAGTTGCTGTTAAAAGTACATCTCTACCTGGATACATGCCTCTATTACACCACCCAGACAATTAGCTACCACAAACATTTTATTTTAATACATGCTCCTACAAAGGCTTGTCCGGATTTCTCCGCATTTTGGTGAATTGTCAAGATGGCTAGTATATGCAGCAGATGTTACTGCTAGTTCTTTATACTCAAAGTGTAACAGCTACTGTTTTTAGAAGACCTGGGTAAGAATATTTTAGCCATAACACAGTAACAGCAGCACTTATAAACGCGTATTTGTATGGCTTCTCATAACGTTACATTTTATAGCACAGGTAGGCTTTCTGTTCGAGTATTTAGATCACTGTTGCAGTAATAGAGCAATCGCTACCTGTTCTACTAGAAAACTTCGATATATCGATATTTCCTAAGTACAGTATCGTATCGTGATACTTATTTGCTGTATCGATATATTGCCGTATCGATATGTATTGCAGATCCCTAATTGCCAGCTATAACTAAATGAACCATACAGCAAGTTTCATGCTGTGTCCCTTGTATGTCAGGTCTACAATTATACATAGTATAGAAAGTCTAAAGAACAACAGATAGGCTTGAGCATATTTATATAGCTAGCTAGCAGTGAAATATCACTAAAATTGCATATCTGAGTGACTAATTTTCAAAACTTTCCTGTGGGGGCATGCCCCCAGACCCCCCTATATAGAATGCTCGTGCTTGCAGAGTCACACTTTGCACAGTGTGCTTCGCAAACTGTGCAACAGCTCCTCTCTCATTGGCATGTATATATAGTAGCAATTTCAACATTATAGTCAATGGCCTGACCAACTCAATTTTCCCTCCTCCGGCCCTGAAATTATCTCGACTACAAACTTTACACAAAATTTTTTACCAACAAATATCACTTACAATTCCTCCATACTACCTACCAACATCACGATCCATGAGACAGTACCATCCACTGCACTACATCTTACCACATGTATCTACCACAGCACACCAAAATAGTTATTTTTCAAGAACAATTAATGATTGGAACTCCTTACCAGTAGATCTTGTTGAAGTTGCAGATGCTGACATTTTTAGAACTGGACTACAATCATTATTGTAATTGTGTTACATGTATTCGGGCAAATCTGAGCACACCAGCAGGGCTGACTGCTCAGTAATAATAATAATCATAGTCGATATAATAATAGCATGTAAAATTTAAGTGGGTCTGTTTTGTGTTATATTATACTCTTTTTATGCATATACATACAGAGAATTTTGAGTAATCCATCATCAAAATTAGTTGTAATGTAGCCACAATATGTGGGAAAAGGTGTAACACATAATAAGCATTCATTTACACAGGTGGAAATTTACTTCAGTGGTATACATTCAATCTAAATCTACAGAATAATATTATGAGCTTAAGTAGTAAATTGTACAACAGTAAATTTTGTAATTATACCCCCTTTCTAGGGTTGTTTAGTGGAAAATTTCAGACTCCCTCCTAAACTGCAAGTGAAACTACACCATATGCTGATTTTAAAATAGTACACAAGACTATACAATGCCCTCAGATTCAATCTCAGACAGTCCGAAATGGCCTAATTAAAAAAATTGCCAGCTATATGTATCTATACACTCGTCCAAATTCATAATAACATGAAACAGTTGAAATAATTTCCTGACTATAGTGCTAGTAGTGTGATTGGGTGAAGCCACATCCTTTATGGCTGGTATAGAGTTTGATGTGTGAGTGTCACTCATGCACACTATTCTTTTGGTAGTATTTATTACATGTGTATAGGATATTTTCAATGAACCATTTGTGTGAGACATAACAGTGACTTTATCATGCTACATACCTTCCATTATTTTAATGGAAAGCTGGCTTGAAATTTAGATTTATGGACAATTTTGAAAGTTAAAATTAATGTGCTATTTTGAAAACATTCTTAATATGGTAAACTTACATGTATATATATATATATATATATTATATAGATATTCAATACATGTAGCTCACTATGTATAAATTTGTGATATATAGTCTCGTGCTCATATATATACACTTACGTACCTTTATAATGCAACTAGAGTAATTTTATTTATTAATAAGAACAGCCAGGCAAAGTAGATCCACATGCAGTTTTTCATCAGCCACTTCCTCTAATTTGATGTGGGTGCACAGTCATATTAATTTTCATTATTAATCATTAAAGCCAAAATCACAGCAACAGTAGGTTATCTGTTACTACTAGAATGACAAAGGTCTTCTAAAAGCTTATGTTTACACTTTACAAATCTAGCTTTCTGGAACAGAAAGTAATGTTTTCTTAGCTCTAAATGCCAGAACAAACCGATATCTTTATTCATTTCTGCCAAGGACAATCCCAGACTGGAATAACTTGAATATAGAGGATTTAAGTAATTGTAATCTAGATTCTTTTAAAGATTCTTTATCTAGTTATAGCTAGTTAATCACTTACATGACTTTTTTTGTACATTAGCGTTATACCCTTGATGGGTTTTGCTAATAAATAAATAAATAAATAAATAAATGATAGCTAGGCTATCTCGAACTCCAAGCACTAGATCGCATGATTAATTTTAGTAATAATAAATTTTGAGGTGGCAGGTGATGCGGGTGGGTGATGAGAAACCAGGATTCAACTTTGCTTAGCCTGAGAATATTGATGAAATGTTTTAGTTTTTAATACTACATCAAGTTATACAGTATGCTGCAATATCATATACAGTGTATATTAAGGAGAAATTTAGTGATTTGTATAGGTTTGAGTGCACACATTTAAGTACAATATAATTTTGGCTGTTATGAGTACAATTATCCCATGATTGCACAAAAATGTGTGACTGCACCTATAGTGACCATCCTTATGCTTTGTAGTGCACATCCAATTCTAGGTGATCAAATCATTTCTTTATCTGATTGGCTAGTTATGACATCTCTTGTTATTGCACTGTAAAGGCATTACATATGTCAGCAATTCTGATTGGCGACTTAATATAATAGTAGATTTGTAGGTATAGGCAACCTCCCTTGTTTCACTACTTTTTAGCTATTACCTTAATGCTTGTTCAGTTGTTCCACTACTTTTTTGTTGGACTCCTAATTCAACTTAAAAAATAGTAAATGCATACTTAATTTTTCTTCTTATTTGTTTATAACATAATTATGGCTGCGTAATGAACCCTTGCATTAAAAAAAGATGATTTCATTACTTATCTTACTAACTGCCACCAGTCCAGTTGAAGGGCCTTGTTAAATACCAGGAGATCCATATCCATCAATGCCATGGCAAGTTATAGTAGTTTTCCCAGTGTAAGCTTGTTGCTTCAAGAGCCACCAGGGTTTTGAATATTATCCATGTTAGGTTGTGATTCTGAGGCCAAATGTAGAACACACAAATTAAAGCTATTATACCTGTACTAGGCCACTGTTGAAGGATGCATGCATGTGTATAGTTTGGGCTCCAAAAGATTAATTGATGATTTGACAAGGGCCCATAGGGCCTGAAGTTAAATCAAGATTATAATAGAGTGAGATGAGCAAATGCAACACTGGTATTTCTCACACATTATTATACAGCAGTTAGTAGCTCTTATACAACTAATTCGAAAATAAGTTCCTGCACGTGACCACTGAGTCAGGTTATGAATTTTGTTGTCAGCTGAGCAGTGAGCCCTACAAGGCAAATGATCACAGTGGAATATTCATAAGGTGGGCCAGTGTTACATTTGCTCATCTCACTCATAATCTTTAACTTCAGGGCCTACAGCCCTCATTAAATCATCAATTATATTTCATGAGATTTGCTTCATGTGACACTGGTAGAGTTCAAACTTCAAAGCATACAGTCTAAGCGGCGAATATTACGAACACATGTACATACGCAATCCAACTACAAGATACAAGTCTTGAAAAAGATTGCGCTCCCATATACCTTAACCATTCATCTTAATAATAGTGGTAATATTGCCTGATTATCATAATAATAATACAAATGGTACTAAGGCCAAACACAACTGGCACAGATGGCACTAATAATGGCACAAAGTCCAACAATACACTACAGTAGTAAGTGCAAATATAGTTTAAGATGATTGAGGTCTAATCTGTAGTATAGCCTGATCATAGACACTCTTCTGAGTGGGTCTATAATAGAACCTCGAGCTCCTGAATGTGAAATCTCTACTGCAGTCAGCAGTGCTGAGAATGTCCTTAATAAGCACTCCCGGCTTCTGTGAAACTGCAGTACTTGAAGCTCCTCTGACTGAGTGGGCCTTGAAAACTGTGGTGTCTGTTCCAGTTTTTCCTAGGATTTCCTTCAACCAGTGAGCTAGTCTTTGAGAGGTAACTGGACTATGTGGCCTGACATAGGAGAGGAACAATGGATGGCAACTGTTATGGTCTTTGGGCCTGAACTGTTGTACTGTATGTCTTAGACACTTCACAACACATAAGTGGCCATCATCCAGAAAGGCTGCAAAAACCAGTTGCTTTAGGAGCGGCCCCCACTGTCCTCTTCTTGCCTAGAGTAGGTATATTGAATACCACCCCTTCAGGTCAGAATGTCTGGTATCTTAAAACCTGTACATCTTGGCTGTCTACTATACAGGAATTTCAAAGTGTTTCAAGATCCAACATTGAGATAACCATTTTTAAAAATATAGTGGTTGACTATTTGAATAAAAATTGCCTTACAATCCAACTTGTGTGTATGGTGTTAATTAATTTTTGTTTCTACAATCCACTAAGAAAATAAAAGTGTTAAAATTTAATTAGCAATACTGTATGGTTCTTATTTTTTAATTCCATCCATTTAGCTTGTTATTTCCTTATGTAATAGCTAGCTACTTCCAGATCTCAATTATTTTTCACAGAAAAACAGAAAATCACCAAATAGTGGCCTACACAGCCAGAGGAAGTCATAGGATCACCAATTGCATACCTTGTGTTGTCAGTGAAAAGAACTGGAACACAGAGGAGAACAAAGGAAAGTTCATGATGCTTGTACTGTGTGTACTACAATTGGTGAAAAGGCACAACTCAGGACAAAGTGATGTCGAACTGTGAAGAAATTAAACCAAGCCCATGCATAGCTAGTCCTAGTCCTATCCATTGTCGAGCTACAACATGCTTGGCTGGAGGCATCAGTTAGTTAGTTAATCATTCAGTCAGTCAGCATAAAATTCTGTGAAATAGAAAATTTTAAAATTCCATAGAAACTTGGAGTCCACCTGTAGACCATGTTGTGGTTAATCAATGTTGCCAGGCTGTCATGAAGGGAAATTGAGGTTGGCTTTAGGGAGACATTTTGATTGGGAGAGCTCAAACCTTCTAATCCCTAATATACAGTACTATTGTACTGTACGATATTATGCACAAACTCATGTACAGTACAATAAACATTCTATGGAGGAATAATTTATAGTGCAAAATGTACAACATAGTGCAAAACTCTTAACACAATGCAATAATAATTTTGTGATACGAAGTGATTAACATGCTGCAACTGGTGCAGTACTATACACAACACTAGATTACCAATTGCAGTAAAATTGAGCAAAGGTCTCTGTACTCACTAGTATGTATTATAGTGAAGCACTGCAACAGCCGCAACACACAGTGCAACAGCCGCAACACACAGTGCAACAGCCGCAACACACAGTGCAACACTGCTACAGTGCAACACTGCAACACTGCTATATACAGTGCAACACTGCAATATTGCAACACTGTAACAGTGCAACACTGCAACAGTGCAACACTGCAATAGTACATCAAAGAGAATAATACTTTTACATTTTACAGTAAATAAAAGTCATACATCTAAGAAAATTTTTAAGTGTATACATTTTATGTGATTACTTTTGTCATGAGATTCAATTATGTATTCTGAGGACATGGCACCCATCAAAGAAAAATACAGGCTAAAAATTATTGGTATGTATAGTAAAGGGCTAATATCCCACTGAAGCCACACATCAATCAAGCAATTAGCAGTGATAATAACAAGTCTTTATAAGTTTTAGAATTAACACATTGAAATGTTTTATGTAACCATATACTGACTTGTTTATGTTATTATTTAATTGACGTTGCACTGTTGCACTATTGTAGTGTTGCACTGTAGCAGTGTTACACTGTTGCAGTGTTGCACTATTGCAGTGTTGCACTATTGCAGTGTTGCACTATTGCAGTGTTGCACTATTGCAGTGTTGCACTGATGCATTGTTGCACTGTTACAGTGTTGCACTATTGTAGTGTTGCACTGTTGCACTGTTACAGTGTTGCACTATGGCTTCAAGATAGTATCAATCCATGGCTCTACTGCACTACTAGGATTGTGGCATTGAAATATGCATGTTAGTGAAAGGTAAGTTTGCTTTCTGTTTGGTAATCATTTAGTAGGCAAATGTTGCAACAATGCAACTGTTGCATTTCACTTAGGTATTATTTTGTTGAACATATCTTGCCACATATGAGTACCTATGCTTTTAGCAGACTTGTAACTCTATAGCTAATACAAAAGTGGAGCCTCTAAATACTTGGGGACCACGTTTACTTGTCTGTTGCATGGAGGTGTCCAGACAGGATGTTGAGACTTAAAATTGGTGTAGCAATAATAGTAGCTGGCCTATAGCAATAAACTACTAGTTAAGCACTGTACTTATGGCTGCACACCACTCAAGTGTGCACAACTTTTCATCAAACACATGGCATAGATAGCAACCAGCTAGCAGAAGATAGGAGAGAAATATGCAGCTAAATATTGCTTCTACCGCGTACCTAAATCTCTGCTGTGTTTTTTTAATGTTCCACAATAGTCCTCGCAACTTAAGCCACTGGCTCAAGACACATGAACATTCTAATAAATTGGTATAATCACATGTTGTCTTTTGTAAATCATGTAAACAGAATCCTACACAGCGTCATTTGTAGATTATTATGTTGAGTAGTGTAGAGGATTGACCTGAAACTCGAACTGTAATTTAAATATATAAACATGCATTTAATGTATGTCAGAGGTACTCATAGGCTGTCATTTTCTGTCCACTGCATATGCCCGCATCTGTTTACTCCCAGCTCTAAAATTCCATTATTCCATATTCTCAGCTCCATTCCGGGTTTCTTGCATACTGTATACAGGCTTAGTACAATTGATTTACTAAGAAGATTGTCAGTTAACGTGTCAGTGTACTATCAGGTCAGCACAAATTTATGTTGTGTTGTTCCTACACCGTAAAAGATGAAAGTATAAACTGAAAATGTTATTAGGCTGTTTGCTAAGGCTGTACTTAGGTAAGTGATAGCTTGAAAAGTTGCCATTCTCATAGTTAATGAAATAATGGAAATGGACCGTATGCCTGTGTGGAGGGAATTATTATTGAGTGGCCTTGTATGATACATGGATGGCTGTTTTGGATAGTTTGAATAATTTTCTTGAGCATATAAATTGCATATATATATTGTTGTTTTGCACATAGTTTAGGGACGTTTCATGATTTCATGGAATAAAAATTCCTATCCTTGAAATACGTTATAAATTGCTTGTCCATTATTTAAACCTTCTAGTCTTCTAGCTTAGATATAGCCATCGATCATGAACTTCCAGTATTTTACTTGAACAATTATATGGTTTTACCACTATAAGTAGCCATATATCATAGTGAAACTTTTCTGCATGAATCAAATTGGATTTTATGTAGTATAAACAATTTCTCTTTATAAAGGTAATCACGAAAGCCAGATGAAAACATTTGTCTGTGTTTTGGAGGTATCCTAGCTCAATTTGGAGAACCCTTTAAGGAAATTGCCTTGGTTGGTAGTCTTATTGCAGCATGGCTTGCTGCATGGCTTGCTGCATGGCTTGCTGATCGTATTAAGATAACCCCATTGCATTTCGTTTACATTCTGCACACAAGATCAAATGTGGCCATTTGTAGAAATGATTACTGGTGGCATGCAAGAATTCTTATTAGTATACTGTTGGGATCATGAAGGTTTGCATTTTCCTGCAAATAGTATAGCAGCCTTGCCTTTCCTTCATACTGACTTGTCAGTATAGCATATAGCAAAGTGTTCATCTCTCCTCTATATATTATGAAATTATAGCTAGCTACTATAGTCAAGCCCAAACACGTCTTCACAGTGACCTGAAATGCTTCTGGCGGGAATTAAAACACACTATTCAACTGACTGATACTACTAAGTGATGCCTTCAAGCACTTGATTTTTCCCAGCAGCCCAACATGTGCCTTTGGGCATAGTGCAGTACAGAGTGCATGTATCATTGATCTACCTTTGTCCTCATTTATGTCCCATTCCTTTTCACTTACAGTATGTATTCCTGATTCATCATTGGCACACCAATGGCTTCATGTGTTGTAGGAAACAGGAATTGTCCGTAATATTTGCAGCATGCCCAAGTAAGCCGATTGGTTCTTCTTGTGTTTTCTGCATGTAGAGCTTGTACACAGCAAAAAAAAATTATTTTGCTTACCAGTAATTCATATGTAGACAATTAAGTGTAAGGAATATTAGAAATATTAATCCCTGTAGCCTAAGTACATACCAGCATGTAATAATGTGGAAGTTGTGGCTCCAAAAAAATTGTTGCATGGGAATAATCTTCTCATCTTTATAAAACTAGCTGAAATTTTCAAAAAACCAACAATGCTTCTTAGTGTGTATATCTATTAATAAATATCCCTCTACAGAGACCTACTAGAAGCCTATGTAGCCGGTATTTAAAAAATTAACATCAAAACTCTTTTGATTGTAGAAAAATTCACAGACCTGTGGTGGTAGTTTCTATAGTAGTACATACAGCTGTTGATTTAACATAATATAGCTATTATGTGATCACATATATGATCACTATAGTCATAGTTGCTGTTTCCTTGTGTATTGTGTTTCCTTGTAAATACCATACAGACCAGTAATGTAGTTTGCATTCATTTTAATGGGTTCTGTCTGCTAAACTCATTTAAACATCATGCAAGAAAGTCATGATGTATACAAAGAAACCAATTTCTTCAGCCTTACCTACTTTACCAAGTAAGAAAGTTAAAATACCTTTCTGCTTTATCCCACTATAGATACCCTTCATTAAAACTATATATGATGAATAGCGTAATCCACTTTATGAGTAGGTCGTGTATGGTAGGTGTATCAGTGGAGACCGTTGTGTATTATTGCATGGACAATGAATGCATTAGAAGTTCTGATAACTGCCAAACTGGATATGTTTTCCGAATGTTGGAACATGGTACTATTATATATAGTCTCATCACTCATATACCTCAAGTGTGATTATCAACCTATAAGCATGCATCGCACGCTTATAATCCAAAATTGATAAGTGTGCTAGAGGTAGGGTCTGGGTGGTGAGGGTAGATACATGAGGAGAACAATTTTTAAATTTATAAATGTATTAATAACTACTTGATATGTACATTTGTCTAAATGTAGTTCTTAATCTCTTTGATAGTTCTCTGTGTTATTTATGATATTATCCATTCTATAGCCACTACAATTAAGATGGATTGGAGATGGATTATCACTCTGTTGTTAGTGCTACTTTACTGTATTCAATTATCAGGTAAATGTTGTGTACAGTGAGTGAGCATCGCATGACATCATAGTTGATAAGGGGGGGAGTCTAGGGGGCTGAAGTTCCTACTGAGCTGAAATTTATTGCTACTTGGCTGAAGTAGCAAGTTAACTCACATTCCAGTTAGATATTATGCGTGGTATACTAGTGCAGGTATCTGTAGGCATAGGAACATCATAGGTAAAGACTTGGAGCGGCATATAGCCTGAAATCCACACAGAATTGATATACTGTAATAGAAATTTCAAATACTCTAATAGAACAGTCGAATTGATTTCATTTTCCATAGTCTTATTGTAAAAAAATGTTGTTACCCCTACCGAGGATTGAACGCATTTCTTGTCAGTACAAATGATATGTGTGTTGTGCAGCAAAGGAAAAGCTGGTGCAGCTTCATGTAACAGATAAGTGTATATAGCAACCAAGAAATAGCATGCATTGGTAACTTGGTCATGCCTGGACAGAAATGTTTTGCAGTGGCTCGGTTTGGAAACCTTCCATGTAAACCTTGAGCTAAATCAACATGGCCATGATTGAAATACAAGCCTTCAAAGTTCATCCTATTTCTTTCTAATTTTCTTCCAAACATTTCAAAGAAAAAAGGTAGCACAATTGAATTATAATTATAGGCAGCATTCTAGTAGTCCTGCAAATATAGTTACTTTTAGCTATACAAGTTTGTACATGTACTGAGAGTTACCGTAATTTGCTTTATTTTCATGCAAAATATTTTCGTGATAACATTTTTCGTGTTAAAATATTTTTGTATGATTTACGTAAATGACTGCTCTATTAGAGTAGTTCGACCTTGTATAAAATTTTAGTGCAAGAAATTTTTGTACAAATTTTGCATATGAAAATTATTTTACAACGAAAAAAAGCAAATTACAGTAGTTTATAGGATTTGTTGAATCTCAGTGAACTTAAGGTGGCGCTAAAGTAATAATGCGCATTCTTGACAACAATCTGCTGTGTCTCAACATGGTCTCAATTTAAGACATATTGAAAGCTAGTACTTAATTTTGCATACAAATAAACTATGCATACAGGAATCTATCATTCGTAGAGAGTATAAAGCGTAGAACTGCTCTCAAACCAAGAAATCGGTGGTACTTAGTGGACCACAGAAGACGCGTTATCTCTCAATAACCTCAAGTTTTAGCTCCAATACTTCACATGATGAAAGCATACTATTACAAGAATCATCCTACGTATCAATAAGTGGAAGCGATTTACAAGTCGAAATATATGGCGTTTAAAAGCAGATGATAGCCTTGTTTCACCGTTCGCACCAAGCGAAGAAGCCATAGAATGGACATATGATATACCGATACGTAGAATTATTCAGACACTATTGCTTACCATTCATACGAGGTTTCGTGGCTGTTCAACCCGTGTCTACAGAGAAAAGATAATGTTTGTAACAGGCTGTAAGGTGAGTCGAAACAAATAATAATTATTAGTAGCGCTTGTTTTCACGTTGTCAAGGTTGTCAATTTGTTGTAAAGGTGAGTTACATTCCACCTGAACTGTGTAACAGCAGCTGCTTGTTGTTTTTGCTAACAACTCACCTGTTATTCGTGGCTGTTTTTACGCTTGGTAAGTTTATTATGGTTCTGCGCCGAATTAGCCCCCGCCTGATTTACCACAAATTGCGTAGTATATGATATGTTACGTCATATGTATTTGCTATGGCTTCTTGTGCGCGTCATTGCTTTATTGCCACCTTAATTACATCTGCTTTGTGATAAGCAAATATGTTTCACTGATACATCACAGTGGTAGACAAGTGGTTATCTCAAGTAAGTAGAAAGATTTAACCTATAAGGATAAACAACTGAAATGGAGGTATCATAATGATGTACTGTAAACAGTACCCAAGGTGGGATTAAGGTTTCGAATATGTCAATGTAATGCCAACTTTGAAGTGGTTTATATTTCTTAGTTGGTGACACAAGTATCAGAAAATTTATATGTAGCAGGCACCGAGCTTTCTCCGGCAAAATAAAGTAGAGCAATGCGACTGTTAATTTGCTACCAACATCAAAGTCAATCTGTTGATTATATACATGCTTTTTACTACATCAAAAGAGTTTAGAAGAGTGGTGCTGCACTACTCTTTAGGTAAGTCCCTGCAGGTAGAACTTTATGCAGAGCCTTAAAAGAGCAGGGTCCATCCAAGGGGGTGCACCAGGGTAGCAGGTATATGGAGTAAGGGGTCTGGGAGGCACAGCCCCCTAGAAGCTAAAGCTATTAATTTTCATGTTTCGGGACTGAAAATTTTGTAGGATGGCACATCATATACTGCTTTCTAAGTGGATTACATTAGAGTTGTATAGGCCATAATAGGGATAAGTTAGCCTGCTAAAAATATTTTATGCACGTACATGGTCTTATGTATGTCGCTCTTTAGGCTCATATATAGCTAACTGCTCATGACTCTCAGTATGGGATAGTGCTGCAGGTGCTGGTTTTCATACCCATCAATTATGGAGGATTCTCAATAGTGTTATGTGTGGTGACTGTTCTATTAGAGTATTTGACTGACTGCTCTATTAGAGTATCTTGATCTTGCTTTGGGAGGGGGATCTGCCACTGAAAAGAAACTTGAAACTTACTTAGATGTGACCTGCAGACTATGACTAAGATCACCATGATATTCATTGTACTGATAAATCCCATACCTATAGTTTTATGAAAGAGTTTTCTGAAACTTCCTCTACTTTATAATGCATTCAGCTCTCAAGTTCAAGGGCATCAGAGTAGGTGCGACCAGTGAGGCCAGCATTTTTTGGCTGAAATTTAAAAAAAAACTAAAAGTAGTTAACATGCAATACTTGGCATTCCTTTAATGGCAACAATGGACAGAAACAACCTTTATCTAACCTGTCTTTCACTCAGAACAGCTCTGGGAGCAGCTTCATGTTGACTTCGTCCATAGTAAGCACCTCTAAAATAATTACCATTATACTAACTTTGGATTTGTTTCTCTTTGTAGTTGCTTTGGATACATTCCTTACTGTTTATTAGTAGACTCAAACGATAAGGTTAAGAGTTAAACAGAGGTGTGTTTGGTCAGTTTTGAACACTTGTCAGGTAGCTAGTTAACTAGCACCTTGCACACAGCACAGGGGTGACTCTAGGGGCGTTTCTGAGGTTTCCAGAAACCGGTCATGTTCAGATTGAGATACTCTAATAGAGTAGTCAATCGCTCTAATAAAGCAGTCACAGTGTTCAGAGCAGCAGTGTAGCAAGCTATGTAGGGATTTTTATGTACTTCATTAGTTATGTTAATGTATATAGTTAGTGGAGCAGTTATTCTCAGAATGCATTTACCTTTGTTTTGTTTGTTTTTTTGGTCTTTACCAAAAGTCTATAACTATGCTCTTGATCAGAAACCAGTCACCAAAAATTCCCTGGAGCTGTCCTTGCAGTACTACAGCCCATGCAAATAGCATCTCTAAATGTACAATTTTAAAATTTCCTAGGGGCATACCCCCACCCCAGACTGAGCCTTACCATTTTACTCTGATGCCCCTGCTCAAGTTACGTACCAAAAATTTAGTTTTATTGATGCTATGTCCTTTAAAATTATTATGTCTTTCTGAACAGCAGCCTATCTCACTTAATTTTAGGTATTTACTAATAACAAGCAGTGGCGGATCTAGAATTTTTTAGAGGGGGTTTCAGATTCTGCTCAATTTCAGCCTAGCTGTAAGTCGAAGACCAAAAAAAAAAAAAAAGGTCACAACTTGCTGTACAACGTTATAATTGTGATATCAAAGGCTAAACTATGACGTTTTTTACCAGTAGACAATCCTTCTATGACACATGTGGCGATTTTATCACTGACACAATGACTCGTCAATAAATTTGGGGCGTACGCTATTTTCAGAGGGGGTTTCAGCTGAAATCATTGCAACCCCCCTGTATCCGCCACTGATAATAAATACTTTATTTAAGCAATAGGAAATTTACTTTTGAGTGCTTTGTAGCACTAGTTGTTTGTGATGAAACTATTGTAGTGTGTGATCTTGCACTGTACATTGTATTGCTTGTTGTGAACATGTTTTGTTCCTTCATTGTTGACATTTTGTAGCAAGAAATTGGCAAAATAATGCAATATTTAATGCATCCTCCAGTAACCTGAGCTCTTACACATCAAAATGGCAATGGTGCCCATGCAGACAAATATAGCATTTTGCACTAGGCTGACCATAACGTAATCAGTCATGGTAGGACAAGGTGGGACATTTCACTAAGAGTTAGGTTATTAATTCTTGCACATCATTCATTACTCTTGTTGTGAACTAACCATTGGTGCTAATTGAATTGGAGTAGGCCTTGTCCACCCCCCTTGGATTGAAAGAATGTAGTGTCTCCTAGCAACCAAGTGGTAATTATGATCAGCAGTCAAGCCATAAACCAAACAGATAAACTATATTCCTTAGGTTCCATCCCTTCTCTTTTGATAGCTAGGACATTATGTCTGAGCAAACTGATTTATGGAGGCTATTTGGATGGCAAATGTCTGGTAACCAACTGTTGTATTTGGTGCCATAATTTTAGTATACAGTGTTTTATTGGAGTAGTGTATGGTCTGGTAAAGAAATTGAACAGACCTCTGTATTAACCCAGTGGAGGACACAGGGACACGCCCTCTTCAAAAATGCAAAATTTCTTCTAAGATAGTCTAATAGAACAATCAGTCAAATACTCTGATAGAACAGTCACTGTATGTAAAGCCATTGTAATGCATCCATCCTGGGTTTCACATGTCATCTTTTAGATAGGGAAGGATGAGACAATCTGCAATCTTTTGCCGATCTTTTAAAATGGAAACCCTTTGGTCATCTTGTAGATTAAATGGTCCTAATCCAGCCAGCCATTTTCGCTTCAAGAACCCTAATGATTTTTTGTATTTTACTCTGAACCGTTTTCATCGTAACTGGAAAGTAGTGGTGATAGATTTGTCCAGCTGACATATTACTGCAAGAAGAGAGTGAAGGATAGAGAACTGTTTAAAAGATATCAGGGCTATATTAGTGTAGCATGATGCATTGTTTAACAGCTGTACGCTATGTGTGTGTGTGTATAACAAGGTTATTAAATGTAAAATAAATGTAGCATTATTAAGAATCCTTTACAATTAATGCTGAGTGTGAAACTTGCATCTGCAGCAGCAACCCATTGACAAACTTATGTAGCTATATAGCCTGATAGGATTTATTATTGCACTGAGTCCTTTGTATGTCATTCTTTACTTTATGTTCAGAACTAAACTCATAATTGTCATTATTCCCTACACACAACTCTAATTTATTACTATGATTTAGATTATTTGTGCATAAAACTACTTTACATCAAAAAAATTAGTCCTAAAACATATATAACATACTTTAGCTCCCAGACCCCCTGCTTATATAGCTAGCTACTACCGTGCACCACTCTCCTTACCCTGGATCTACCCCTGTGACCCATTCACTACCCAGACTGTTTTTTTGTCCCTTTTGAATTTGGGTCCTAATATAAAGGGAAATATCTTGTGATAATGGAGTTATTTGATCAGCATTTAATGTGCACAAAATATTGTGTACTTTGCCAGCAGCAAATACACCCTCTAATTTGCTTCTTTTTTTTTACTCTTTACATTTTGTAATACACATCTAAGAAAGTGTAGCAATTAAAGTTCACAGAAATCAACATACAAATAAGTCCTTGTAGGTTAGGTAATCCTAAGGCTGCAGCACATGTTGCTGTCAGACCTTCAGTGCTGGTCACTGTAAAGTGCTAATAATAATAAATACTATTTGGTGCAAACAGCACAAGAGAGTTCTTTATTTTTGTTGTAAGGAGGACATGGTAGTGATCCACACACACCTTCTACTGGATGGAAGAGGAAGCCATTATGATCGTGAATTGAACCAATTACTGGTGTAAGGCTGTGATCGACACACGAGAATGTTGATCGGTGATGATTGTAATACTCACTCATCAAGTAACCGTAATATTCGGTGGTCCAGCCAGCTGGGCAAATATACCTTGCTGGTAACATGTAAACAGTATTTCTTGTGGGAACATAGCACACAGCACAAACGACATCTGTATTATAGGAATTTGGTACTAATCCATCTGTGACTTGATATTCTGCTCCATAAATGAAAGCCAAAGTCTGTGCTCCACTGACTGTCTTGAGGTAGTTAGGGTTAAGTGGCAGACATTGTGGATTGGCACCACCCCCTTTGTGACTGTAGAGTGATCCACCTGCTCGGCCAGCATACACTAATTCTGCTCCAGTGTCTGGACAGGAGTTATGGCCCCATCGTACATACACCACACCACCAGCTGATACTCCCGGGGGACCAGCAGGTCCTGTGCCTCCCTTAGGTCCAGGAAGTCCAGTCAATCCCCTGGGACCTGGTAGTCCATCTCTACCATCTCGACCATCTCTTCCTCTGAGTATTTCAAGTGTTCTGTCATTTTTGTTACTAGATTCAGCTCTTTTGGCCAATTTATGCGTATGGGTACTGTTATCAAGGACTTTGGCACTATTGAACTGATAAGTATTCTAGAGTAGTAAGAGCATTGATACATGATCTAATAACATCCCTATAATTCACTCACTTGTGTATGTTGTTGGTTACTGTTTAGTTGCAATTGTAATACAATGAGCTGTTTATTTTGGTCCATAAGTTGTTTGCTTTGTTCCATGACTGTTTCTTTCAGTTGTTGTATCATTTCTGCTTGTACCTCAATTTTGGTCATCATCTGTGCCTGCAATCCAACCAGTGATGACTGGAAATACCAGCCACCAACAAACACAGCTCCCAAGCAAACCAGTGACAATACCAAACCAAAATTGAATACACTACTTGTTGCAGTCATTTTCATTTCAGCAACTGGCTATACAGCAAAGTTGACAGTTTATATATATATAAGTTGTTGGTGCTATTAAAATGTTTTATCTTAATTAGTTAGTATAGCTATGTGATCATTCTTTGACAGGATACTGAAACACTTGTAGAACTTTGACCTAATTTTTAGCACAGTACTCTCACCCCCGCACATATAATGTCTTCAACTAGGTTAGAAGCACAAGGATTTATAGTGTACACAAAAGTGGTAAGAGTTAGCAATGTAGTTGCATGCGATAAAGAAGATAGTGACCTATTTGGTGTCTTTTGGTACATATTAGACAAGACACTCAAGCCCACACCACAGGCTGTATATGTATAATGGATTAAAACAACACAAACAGCACAGGCTCTGGCACAGTAGTCTTGCATGCCACAGAAAGTATGCACATACACATAATAGTAAAACTTCTGATCCAATAATTTTATAGCCATGATAATGTAATATCTAGAGCAATAACCCACACTTAAGAATTGTGTTTACATGTTATACCATGAACTTTTAATGAGTTTAAAAGTTCATAATATTATAGTTACATGATCTGTACACCCACACGGGATACATAGGCAATAATTACATGAAAAATAATACACTACTACTTTCATCTATAGTCATACGCATTCACCTGAGCCCCTGTCATATCAAAGAGGTGAACGTGTGTTCACTCCCAATGGTTTTGTACTGGAACAAGGATGTTTTCATGTTGTAAACATGTTTGAGCGCCTGAATCATCCATACTAAATGTATGGGATATTTTTAAAGCCTCATAAATTGCCTGTATCAAAGCACTTTTTTGATAAATAGTTCCGATATTTGAAGGGCTTCACAGCACTACTAAATGTTTGAGCAGCTGGCCCTTGTAACAAGAATTATTAAACGAGGGCGAAGGTGAATGCGAACAGACTATAGTCAAGTGCATAGGTAGGTATGTACATTAGGCACTTGCTAACTAATTATGTCTACACCATATATGCAAGAGTTAATAATAGTAGGGAGCTCTTGATACATGTGATAGAGTTTGTTATTATTGTTCATAAAATTCAGCAATCACATGATGTACTGGATAAAACTTACAACTGGCTTATGCATACAATATAACTCATTTGTGAGCCTATCATAATCATTTTATTCTCCACATTTGAGACTTACTAGTATGAAATTATATTCCAGAGTTCGTCAACTTTCAGAGTTAATTATAACACCAAATAGTTTTAGTACGAGTTAGCTACTGCTGACTGCTGGATTTACTGATCAGTTTATGAAATAGTGTTTTTCTCTGGCAAGTGCCCTGAATGATCTGCCAAACAATTTCTAGCTGCCTCCTCTGAACAAAGTAGATTATTATGGTACATAAAACTGAGTAACTTTATGTGGTTCCATTTGCAATTGATGATATGTTATTTTTTTCAGGTGGCCAAACTTGTATTGAAAATGCTGATGTTCAGAGCCTAGGAATTGCTTCATTAAATGTGGGAAGACTGGCACTTACTCCACGGCTTGAATTTAGTTGTGATGGTAGAATAACTAGGATAAGAGCTAGGGTTGTTTCGTTTCGCAACAGTACCGATTTTCCCAGCTTTCAAGTATGGCGACCATCATCATCAGTCTCAGATGAATATAGCAACATTGGTGAAACTTACATACAATCACATGATCAAGTGATTTCTTTTAGTGATGGTGTTATCTCTGACATTTTTCTCACTGGTGATAACAGGATAGAGTTTCAGTCAGGAGATATTGTAGGCTATTATCATCCACCTGATTCAAATTATCGAGTGAGGCATGTACTAACTAGAGGATATGTACGCTATACATACCTTGTATCATCTGCTCCAACTTCTGTTGATCTTACCGATAATGATGGTGTAACAGAACAGCGAGAACCATTGATCGAGTTTACATATGGTAAGTGGTAGGATATGGGATATATTAGTGCTATGCAACAATCGTGATAAATCGATTATTGTGAAAATCATCATCTTTATCATGAAAATTTCATTACCGCACTATTGTGATAATAGTAAATTTCCAGATACTATACTGTAAACCACAGGTGGCTTACGTAAAGTGAGTTAATGTCACAAGTCCAAGTAAAATTCCAACTAAATGCTATCATGATTCTTGATACTTGCTTACAGATATAGGCTGTAATTGCACAATGATAAATTTGTAGAGACATTTTAGTAATATTTCTTTTTTAATCGATTATCATGGTAGTTGTGATATTGAGGTACATCATTGCAACAATATATAATATCATTACTTTCTAGCTATTATAACATTCTTTAGCTCTGCAGTGATTTTACCATTCTAATGAAATATACTATTGCATGCAAGGAAAATTTGATATAAAAATTGTTAAATTTAATAAATGCCTTGAAAGTACAAGTTTTATCTACAATTTCTTGATTCTCATCAACATTTAAGTCATCAAATTTTCATTGCATCAAAATTTCCTTGCAAATGGTATGTACTGTAGATCTATTCTATTCTGCTGGAATCATGATGAAATCTAATTATTTATGGACAGTATAGATATCTTATTATTGGATTTTGACATGTGCGTGACCATATTACCATATTGTTTATCATCTATCAGACATCCAATGTGATGATGACTTATCAACACCATCTGATGGAGAGATAACATCATGTAGTTCTGGTAGAGTAGGAGTGGGTTATGAGGGAGACACTTGTAGTTTCACATGTAACACTGGTTATGAGATAACTGGTAGTGACACTAGGACCTGTCAGAGTGATCAGAGCTGGAGTGGTACTGAAACAACATGTGGCAGAGGTAATGTTATATTTGTGAATTAACTATCATTTCGCAAAAATGAATAGTTTCTTGTCCATCACTTACTGATCCTAATAATGGAATAATCACTTGTTTACTGGGAGGTGATGGAGTTCCTTCCTATGAAGACACTTGTAGTTTCACATGTAACACTGGTTATGAGCTAACTGGTAGTGACACTAGGACCTGTCAGAGTGATGGGAGCTGGAGTGGTAGTGATGATGTGTGTATAAGAGGTAGGTGAATTGTGATGTTACGTGGATGATAGCATGTGCATTGTTTATCAGTTCCTTGTCCATCACTTACTGATCCTAATAATGGAATGATCACTTGTTCACTGGGAGATGATGGAGTTCCTTCCTATGAAGACACTTGTAATTTCACATGTAACACTGGTTATGTGCTAACTGGTAGTGACTCTAGGATCTGTCAGAGTGATGGAAGATGGAGTGGTACTGAAGTTATGTGCAGAAGAGGTATACAGGCAGTAAATATGGTAGTACTGGAAAATATGATTTATTTAGGCATACATAAATTCATTGTAAACCAAAAACCAGCCTCATATTTCTATCATGATGACATTATGGTGTGCTGGTTAAGGCTTAGGTGCATGTGCATTCAAAGTAGTCTAAAACATCATGCAGTGATTGCAGTCTTTACTTTTTACCTTAATTCCTAATTACTTAGTTCATTCCTTTTACTCTAATTCTAGCTAGCAAGTTGGCCACTTTATTTCATTACACTGGCTAAGCCAATCAGTGTCTGAAGTAATTAATTAGGAATGCAGCAAGAAGAACATTATTAATGATACGAGTCCAATTATTAAAATTATTTAGTTGTATTAGCATTCATTCTTGACCACTACAAATATTAGCTATTACAGTTGCCGGTTACTTTTACTTTCATAGATGCACTTTTTTTGTAGCCAAACTGTTTTTTTTTGGAGATACTAGCTACTTATAAATGTATGTACAGTGAAACCTCACTTAGTGACCACCTCATTAATAAGGCCACCTTGATGTAATGGCCAGGTCCAGAAAGCCAAGATCTTGTGTGGCCACTGGTCTTGTTAATGATGTGGCTCTATAACAAAAATTAAATTAATGGAATAGTATGGAAGATAGTACAATATGTGAGTTTTGTTGTTTCCCCATAGCTAAGTATTGAATGCAATTAAAATTTAGAAATCTGTCTTACAAAAATGGTCTTAACAAAGGAAAAAATCATAAAAAGCTTGAAAACATAGTACACCTCGCTCTTCCAAATTTAGGCAACCTTTGCAGTGGTACCTTGATTGCTTGCTCAGCTGGCCCCTTTATTGAGTGTTAGTTTTACCAGTTTGGTCCTGTAGATTTCAAATAATCCCTCATATTTGGTGCAGAAACACATCACAAGATGTATGTGAACATCTATTGAGACAGACTGAAACAAAAGTAAAGGTTATTTATGATGCAATTCATATTTTTTTTGCTAAACGCCCACACAACACTGAAATGATAGTATATACCCTCACTAATGTTCTTATGGTTATGTTGAGTTAAATGCAGAAATTGTAACATAAATTTTCATTAAAATGTTTAATTTTTGGTTATTTCTAATGTCTCGCATAGTTTAGGGACCCAACTTCATGAATATTCTGCCTCGAGTTCTGTGATTGCCTACAACATTAAATTAGAACCTCCTCTGAGAAATCCTGGTTATGGGCCTACTATCTTATTAACTTGTTGTTTCAGTCAGCATTAGTAATTAGTTATTTAAGTCTACGGTGAATAGAGTCATTATGTGTATATGTGATCTGTTCCGTTAGGTTGTACTGACCATGTTGATATACAGCAAGGTGGAGACAATCAGTTTGGTCATAATAGATTAGCAATTATTCCACGTCTCAACTTTACTTGCAATGGCAGAATAATCAACATTAGAGCAAGAGTGAGCAGAAATAATAATATGAACAACTTTCCTTCTTTCCAAGTATGGCGACCATCACAACCAGGTTCAATGATATACAACAGAACTGGTGAAGTTCAGTTACAATCAGATGATCAAGTGACTACAGGGAGTAATGGTTTCCTAGAAATGAACATCATTCTCACTGGTGATGACAGGATAGAATTTCAGTCAGGAGATGTAGTAGGATATTATCACCCAAATAGTTCACGTTATCAAGTGAGAAACCTACAAACTGATGGATATGTACTGTATCGATTTGATGTATCACCTACTCCAACTTCAGTTGGTCTCAGTGAAGCAAATTTTGTGTCACAGCTTCGACAACCACTGATTCAATTTGCAGTTGGTATGTACTTTCACAGTTTCAATGATAAAACTTTGAATGTCTTTTATTTTATAAAAAAAAATATGATGAATAAAAGTAGGCCGTTATGTACGTACGTAGTTTTAGAAACTAAAATACTGTGGTAAAAGAAGTGTCATACATAAAGGACTAGATATATCTATCAGCCTGTGCCAATTTGCAGTGGCTGAGTGCCAGCTAGTGTTGCTAATGTGCCAACGTAACTATGATGCTATAGGCCAGGGTTCTGATATTGTAAGTGTTGTACATGTTTATCTTCATATATATAGATCCTCAGTGTGACAACCTATCAACACCATCTGATGGAGAGATAACATCATGTAGTTCTGATAGAGTAGGAGTGGGTTATGAGGGAAACACTTGTAGTTTCACATGTAACACTGGTTATGAACTAACTGGTAGTGACACTAGGACCTGTCAGAGTGACAGCAGCTGGAGTGGTAGTGATGATGTGTGTAGAAGAGGTAGGTAAACTGTGATGTTACATGGATGATAGCATGTGCATTGTTTGCTAGTCCCCTGTCCATCACTTACTAATCCTAATGATGGAATGATCACTTGTTCACTGGGCGATGATGTAGTTCCTTCCTATGAAGACACTTGTAATTTCACATGCAACACTGGTTATGAGCTAACTGGTAGTGACACTAGGACTTGTCAGAGTTTTGGGAGGTGGAGTGGCAGCAACACCAGGTGTGGAAGAGGTACGTATGTGTTCTGCTGTTTTCAATTCAATCATCCCTGAAATCAAAGCAATCCTTACCATATTGTAAAAGTACAATCCAAAGCAGCTATTAAAACAGTCTTGACTAGAACTCAGTAAAACCAAAGGCTTCAGTTCATAAGAACTATAGGCTTTGAAAATGAGAACATTTAGACCAGTAAAAAGTTATTTATTTCTTAAAAATTCAAGCACTTATAGACTACTGATACAAGAGATTTGACCGTTTAATTAGGGTGTTTCATCTTATTGTGTAGCCACTGATAGACCTTTTATACTGTATTCCTTCACTATTATAATTTATATCAAGCACTAATGTGTGATACATATATAATTTGTACAGGGCCATCAAGTGGCAGTGATGATAGCAATGCCATTCCCTTAATTGTTGGAGCAGCCGGAGGAGCTGTAGTGTTCATAATCTTAACCATCATATTGTTGTGTACTGTGGTAGTGTTGGTGAAACATTTTCAGCACAAAAACAAAGACTATGCTGTCAACAGTAACATAAATAATCTGGGAGCTGATGTCACACTTAAGCCTAATCCATCTTATGGTATTAACAGTACTAAGGAAAACAGTTCAAAGGATCACTATGATCTTTTACCACAAGCTCATGTTCATGATGGTGGCATCTCTAATCATTCATATCGTTTACCTACAGTAACTGACGAGATGATGTCAGGTTCTGATGTTGTGAAGCCTCTTGATGGCAAGACAAATGAAAGCCAGAATTACTATGTAATTGATGCAGTAACACATCACTCTGCTCAGAATACAGAAGATACTGCCTACCTTGAGTTAATCCAGAAAGTCACTTAATGATACACTTTGTATTTCAAGACATATAGCTACTTCTACTGTACTGTATATGATTATAACATAACTATATTACTTATCTGTAAAAACATTCACATTTTATGTATATTATGTGTTCACCATAGCCTGTATATGCTTCATACTACAACTGCACATTGTATCATTTGGTTGAATAAATGGTGAAACAGTTGTGATACAGTGGAACCTTGAAATCCAGCTATTCAAATTTTCAGTTAACTGGGTGCCAAAAGTTATTGCTCTATTAGAGTAGTGAGCATTTGATTAGAGTAGTAAAAAATTAATTTAATAAAACCAAGAGTTCCCCCCTCAAATATTATGTTAATCGATTGCAAAAGTGTTAAAACATTGTTTTAAGATGATGTAACAAATTTTACACACAACTTCAGAGTATTATTTTGCTAAAAGTACCTTGCAATCCAATTTAGTCATAATATACTTTTTAATTTTTTTCTACTGCAGAGATTAAACTTGCCTTGAAATCGTCAATAGTATTGATTTTTAAAAAATCAGCACATTTACATGTAAACTATACATAACTGCAGTTGTATGCAGGGGATTGAAAAATAGTAACTGTATACCTAGACCAGTCTAATATATAATTATAACAAAGAGTTATTCTGCAACTAATTTTGCATATAGGCAGGAACTGTATACCCTGATTGATTTTCAGTCTAATGCTGAGATTGCAATTCATCAAAGTCACTCTTCTTTGTTGGAGCTAGGTTAAACAACATGTCAATGCACAAACAGTCCATGTATGCTTTCATAAATAAATTGTCTGGCAGGTCAGCTTGAGCATGCAAAACTGGTCCCCCTCCAATATTGACACTGTTGTTGTATATCACTAGACCTCAAAATCATACAGTACGGATGTAGCACTGATCATGGGACCTCTGGAATCATGCAACCTCTGAAACCCTGGGACTTCTAGAACTATTAGCTTGGATCCATGGAATGTCTGTAACATACAACCTCTGGAACCTTGGATCCTCTGGAATGGAATCTTGGAACCTCTGGAACGTATACAATCCTGGAACTTTGGAACCAAGGAATGTCTGCAACCTCGAACTTCTAGAACCTAGCTAGAATCATGGAACCTTGGAACCTCTGGCTCTGGAACTCTATGCATTACTATTCTTTCTGATACTCATCACCAGTGAAATGATTATCAAATCCAAATGATGTCAAAATAACACAGCAAAGAATTGTATACACTAACAGTATGTAATGCTATGTGCCACCATAGATATACTCTAATATCTATGGTGCCACAGATACATATATTTATTAATCAAACTTTCAATAAGTATATTAGCTACATAGGATACAAATTCTGCAATGCTTTGAGTATCATTTGATTTATTTTATATTTCATAGAACCATCTAAAGTAAAACTGAGATGAAGAGTATTATATTATATATTGTTTTTTTATTCCAGATGTATACAATTTTTGTTAAGATGTACATGTACAGTACATGCATGGCCTCACAGAAAGCTTTTGTCTTTTAGTCTTGAAATCTGATGACTGCAGCCACCAGGTGTTATGTTGTATGCTGATGTATGGATGAAATGCTATGGTAAACAGAACAAGTGTCACAGACTCACAGTTGTTCATTAATTCATTGACAGTGTATGTGCATGTACTGGGTCCAGGGATATTTCCGTCATTCAAAACATATAGTATCAAAAATATAAAATGTTAGTGCTTGGCGTGCAAATTGAATGGCGGAAATATCCCTGGACCATACTGTATACTGGGAAAAGGTTCTGCACATCACAAGATTACTAATTACTACAGGTCCACTCAAGTACCAACAGTTGCTGTTGCAATTGACTCCCTTAACTCCAAAGTACAGTTGTGGTGACTTTTACAGATGGTTTCTGACAACACAGATTCATGTTGTGCATAGTACACTCAGCACAAAAGCTTGCATATGAACAAAGCAGTCTGTTTCCACAATATACATAGATGTAAAATACACTTCAAAAGATTCTAAATTATCTAACATCCACTGGTGTTTATTGCCTAATAAACAATCTCTTTCTATGACTGTTTTATTAGGCTACAATGACCTACATTAGTTCATCTTTATCTTCACACCTTGTTACCCATGGCATCAATGGATCCACATTTGATCAGAACTCAGTGACAGGCTCCTTGTAACCATAACAATATTTTACTGACTATTCTTACCATCGTGTGTTGCCAGACCATTAGTACAGGAAATTGATGTACAAGTATAATTATATGTGTGTGCATATGTGTGTGTGTGTGTGTGCGTGCGTGCATGCGTACGTGTGTGTAGGAGCATCAATTTTTTATTCACAACCTTAAGGTTCAGGGTTTAATGTCCATGCAGTGATACCCAATTGCAGCACTGTACTTTGCTATAGTTTTAAATTGTCTGTCACTATAATACTGTCAGTCTAACTTAGCTAGCTAACAACCTGTAACTGAAGGAAGTTGCTTGTGAAGTTGAGGTGGGAATTTGGGTGCCCACACGTTTATAATGCAGCTATTCCTTCCCTCAAAAAAAACTTCTTAGCTCAAAGCACCTGAGTTGCTACATATTACCAAGTGGCCCATAACTAGTGGTGGCTATAGTGTAGACTACATGGCAGCTAAAAGGGTTTACTTTACCTTTGTGTGTATCTATGTTTTTTCTATTCCTGAAGCTTGATCCAATCCAATATCTGGGTTCTTTTTGAAATTGCTGGAAAATACAGTTTACAAACTGATATAGCTATCCAGGGAAAGTATTTAGCTACCAGAAATCCATATAGAGTAGCAACAGATGGGGCGGGAGGGAGGGGGGACTAGAGCTCTTTTAATTTTATTTTTAGAGTTTCCATTTTAAGATCAAGAGATTAAGTTGCTCTAATAGAGCAGTCATGTACTCAAATAAAACATTACCATTTCAAATTCATTCAAAAGTATTACCAAATCAAATGCATGCATGCATGAACTCTCATAAGGTTGATTCATGAGTTCCAAAAAATAGTGTCATGATTTATATAGTGGAAAATTTTACAGATTGTTTCTGAGTCTATTGTGTAGAACACATACACTGTACCAGTCTATTGTGTAGAATACATACCTTAACACCATTTTATAAATCAGCCACTACTAAAGATGTAAATTTGAGGTCTACTATAGTACATATATGGAGTCGAATGAAAATGAAATATTGTGTAATAATGTTACTATATACATGAGAATATTTGTATTTATAGCCAGAAAAACAGTTAGCCAGTTAGAACAGCATGCTTCTTACCTTTTTTAAGGCCGCAAAATGCAGCCACCAATTTAATAAGCTAGGTCAGAAAATTTTGTCCCTACGGCCTGAATAATGACCAGTTTTCACTGTACTATTGATCATGTATTAAGATACTAAGATATACAAACGCTACAACCTCTAAATATAGCAATAAATTTTTTACCCTGGTCCAATGTCTAATCGTGAGAGACTCTACTGTGCATGTTTTATCATGATATGTGCTAATCGCCTTTTTACAATTAAGTTTTACAACACAAATACATGTATAGTTAAACTCACCAATTGTGATTAAATCCCTTCAACACGAAAAGACAAACAATGAGACAACAGCTTCGCAAGCCTATTCTGGTGCGCTTATTTAGTAGTAATATAAATTTTAAAGGCGTTTATTTACAACAGGACATAATTACGCGCCCCTCTATTGTCTCTGTACATACTTGCCTTTTCTTTACTATTCTCATTTCATTTCACAAGATCTCTTATTGATATGGGCAGGGGCGTGACTTCTTCGCTTGAATTAGTCAATGCTTGAAGTAGATCGAGATATTCTAATAGAACAGTCACATTTCTACAAGTGCTATATTTTTATATTGTAAAGTCTGTAAGTAGCTAGTAAGTTAAACTATTCTAGGTAGAAGTTGTAACTATGCTAAATATTGATTGCTGTGTTACAGCTGTTTTGTGACTGCTCTAATAGAGTATTTTGATCGTTTTAATGCAGTACAAGATGAAAAGCAAAGTGTTACTAAGGGTTTGCTAGTTAAAATGGGTGTTAGTTGACTGCAGTTGCATGCCACTAAGGCCACTCCAAATAAATTCTCTGTTTCCCGTCCACCGCCCGCATCTGGTTACTGCCAGCTCTAAATATTCCATTATTCCGTATTCTTCCATTATTTTCCGGTTATTCTTGCATACTGATAGGTTCAGTAAAAGCTATCTTGAAACAGTGTCAGCTCACGTGTCAGTGCTATCAAGTCAGCACAAACTTCACGTTTGTGTTATTTTTGCAACTACAAAGGAAGGAACAAGCTTAAGCATGCTTTTATGCAGCCTTTTTGGCTGTGCCAGGCAAATAATGGCTTGAAAATCTAGCCAATCTTATAATGAAATAATGGAAATGGACCGCCCGCCCGCATGCAAATATGCCTGAGTCCAGGACGGGAAACAGAGAATTTATTTGGAGTGGCCTAACAGGGGGCCCAGGGCAAAGAGTTAAAGAGGGGCCCAAGGGCAAGGAAGGTTCCACTCTGAATGAATCACAACTTCAGCCTAACTGTAAGTAGACCAAAAAGAAAAGAAAAAAAAGGTCATCACATGCTGACAATGACAATAGCTCCCATCACTGTAACAAAAAGTAATGATATCATAATGCGGCCATGTGCAAGGTGTGCAAGTTGTAAAATTAATATTAGCTAATCAGATAATGCAATGTTATTGTTAAAGTGTTAATGAGAACTTTTCAAACACACCTTATGTAGCTAAAGTCTTTGAGCAAGCTGTAGGACCAGGTGTCCTACAGACCTTCAGCACTTGTGCTGTAAAGCATTAATAAATAAATAATAAATAAATAAAACTATGTGATGCTGCTAGTTTTTAAGTGTGTGAGCATCTTCATAAATGCCACACAAATTTAATTCTCAATAAAGCAATGTGTATAGATTCTCTGATAGCAATAAATAGTTTGAGTTTGGCCGCCTTTCCTGTATACGGCAATGCTACGAACAAAGGAAAGGCGGCCAAACTCAAACTATTTATTGCTATCAGAGAATCTATGCACATTGCTTTATTGAGAATTAAATTTGTGTGGCATTTATGAAGATGCTCACACACTTAAAAACTAGCAGCATCACATAGTTCTCATTAACACTTTAACAATAACATTGTATTATCTGATTAGCTAATATTAATTTTACAACTTGCACACCTCGCACATGGCCGCATTATGATATCATTACTTTTTGTTGCAGTTAACTCTGCTTTACTTGGACGCGCACTTTTTTTTTACAGCTATAAGCTGTTTTTGGATGGGATATATATTTATCGAAACAAAACTTGGCAAAGCCAAGTATTATTGGCATTGATGCACTAATGTAAGGGTGTGATGTTGAAGCTAAGAACAAATCACAATTTTTGCTCTTTCTTTTCACTCAGAAAAATTTCTAGACATAACTACATACATACTATAAATGGTGGTAGTATACACACTAGAGATCGTGCAGGTCTGTTATGTATATGCACACATATTGAAAGCTAATGCTAGATAAACCGATAATGCATTCTCTCAACCCAGGGGCGGATCCAGGGGGGGGGGGGCTTTGGGGGCTGAAGCCCCCCCCCTTCATATTTAGGCTTTACTTGATCAATATGCTGAGTATTATAATGAAATTTTGTCTTAGCATAATTATAATTATATGATTACTAATAATACAAATACTCATAAAACCACCTTATAACTTTCCAAGGTATTATCAGTGGATTTATGCTAAAGTTTATGCAACAAGGACCCGGATCAGCATTGGAGGTGTACAAGATCGAGATACTCTAATAGAGCAGTCAGCTAACTACTCTAATAGAACATTCACTGGAAACATGTAGTTGGTTCTGTTATGGAATTTTTCCAAATCTGCCTGCACCTATACATACAATGAAGTGCATTGGTCTGTTTAAAGGGCTTCATTCATCTACTTGTGTAGCTAATATGTATAGCAATACTTAATTCAGGTACACAATTACCATTGAAAATGCTCTCAAATTCAATCTTGCATTGTTCAAATTTCAAAATTTTCCACTTTCAACATTATTATTCTAACATGCACCTATTCTTGGTTGTCTGTACCCACCCAAACTTTTCCATTAGCAAAATGCTTCAGAGAGCCATACCTATAATCTAAAGGCAGTATATAAAATATCTACAGGCGGAAAATATTAGGGATTTTATGTGGAAATGTCTCCAAATTGCAGTATTTTAGCATCAATTTTTCAAAAATTTCCTGGGGGGGCATGCCCCCAGACCCCCCTAGTTCCAGCATGCTTTGCATGCTGGGAAGTGTGCTTCACACACCTCTACCCAAGAGATTAGTACCTTGACTTAGCCCCCCCCCCCCCTTTATAAATCCTAGATCCGCCCCATCAGTCCTCGCCAGGCGGTCCTCATATCAGTCGGTAGAAAATGTATTTTCTTGGAGGTTCTATCACTTGTCTCCATCCGCCGATCACTACCAGGGGCGGATCCAGAGTTTCGAAAGAGGGGGGGCACCTTTCTGAAAAACAGTTGAAGACCAAAAAAACTTGCTGAAAACCAGTTGAAGACCAAAAAAAAAAAAAAAAAAAAAAAAAAAAGGTCACAACAATAATAGCTAGTTATCCTTACCTACTATATCACGTCTGTTATGTAAAATAAAATCCTATTTGTAGCTTCATAGGTAAGCTACACTGCCTCATGAACATTGTGACTGCTTTATTAGAGTAATTGACTGCTCTATTAGAGTATATCGATCTTGTATGCAATTTCTTGAAGGGGGGGGGGGGGGGGGCATCCGCTACTGACTACTGCATGCCACTCATTGAATTGTCTTGTATTCCAACCAAACTTGGTACCACAAGTCAATAACTTGTGGTACCAAGTTTGGTAAACAGTCAAGGAGTTATTAGTGACCTTTGGGCGGGGTACGTGATGCGTAGTTAGTGCAAGACACTGGTAGACCTTCAGTTCTGTAATTTAATCGTTTAAGCTCTTAAATATTGTTTAATTTTGTTTATTGATCTGTACAGTCCTGTAAAGTATTAATAAATGAATAAGTAGTACAGGTTCATGGAACCAACTTCATTTATCCAGATTGTGACCCCATTTTCCAAAAATCATCTTATACAGCTATAGCTATACATACAAATTTTATAGAAGTACATCTGCATTACCCTTTGTATTTGCTGATGACACCAAATGTCTACTGGCAATCAAATCCACGGAGGATATTGGTAAACTACAAAGCGATGTCAACAGTACAGCTATGTGGAGCCACTCTACAGACTTATTATTTAATGAAGCCAAATTTGTACATGTTCGTTTCTGGGCTAAACCACCCTTTGATCTTGACACCACAACCTACACAGTTAATGGAAACCCTATAAAGCAACTCTTACAACACAAGGATCTTGGTGTCATTTTCTCCTACAATTTCAATTGGACAGACCACTATAAAACTATCACTACTAAAGCATATCAGATTCTAGGCTTGATCAGATGTACATTTAGGGTCAATTGTATAGAAGCTAAAAAGCAACTCTACATTTCTTTGGTTAGATCACAAATAATGTACTGCTCACAAATATGGAGACCTCAACTAATAAGAGATATAACTACCCTGGAACGTGTGCAGCGTAGAGCTACTAAATTCATACTGAATGACTACATCTCATCTTATAAATCAAGGCTACAACAACTAAATTTATTACTGTTAATGTACACCTATGAACTGAATGATTTAATATTTCTGATCAAATCCTTGAACACATCAACAGACAACTTTGACATCAGAAATTTTATCTCTTTTAACACCAACAGCACTAGATCTGGAAGTCACTTAAAACTACGCCATCCTAGGACATTATCCACCTCTCATCATCATTTCTATTTCAATCGAATTGTAAGACTTTGGAATCATCTACCTGTTATAAACTTATCTTTACCACCTTATGTCATCAAACAAAAGCTCACTAAACATCTATGGGACCATTTTACAGTTAACTTCAACTCTGATCAATCCTGTTCATTTCATTTCTTATGTCCATGCCACCGATGCTCAAGACAACCAATCTCCACCAATTTTCTCCCTCTTTAATGACACTGAACTACAAATTAGTAATAAGTACATAGTTACTCTACATAATTAAGTAATTGTAATGTAGTTAATTATTTATTTATTTAAAACTTTACAGTGTAAACAACAATGATGTACAGGGGAATTGACATGTTGACATAGATAACTTAAGAGTTGATACACTGATGGAATACTGGCATCCTGTGCCAGTACCCAAACTACATTACTTATAATTACACTTCTTTAAGTAAACTTATAATTACTTAACTTACAAATTACACCTAACATAAATTATAAATTATAATTAATGTATAGCTGTACATTTCTGGCTGTGGGCACAGGTTGCCCACAGACCTTTGATGCAGGTTCTCCTGCTTCAAAAAGCATTATAAATAAATAAATAAATAAATAAACATAAACCTTCTACACATGATTGCTTGGCTGTCAGTAAAAAAAATTTGTATACCTACAATAGTTACATCATTAGCAATCATCTGCCTGTTTCTGTGCACTATTAGTATACACGATGGCAATTCTAAGATTCCATGCATGCAACTCTATATAAGGCCACTCCAAGTCATACCTTAGTTTCTGGTCACTCCCTAGCCAACAAAAGGATGCGGGCGGGCGGATGATCAGGACTTCAGGACTATCATAGACTCTTACATATACACCAGTAATACTGTAATGTTATTAATTTTGCTCAATTTACCCATTACATATTGAGTTTACAACCAAGCTTAACCAACATTCTTATAGCATAAGTAGTTAATTATGCTTCTGCAAAGTGCACCAGGAAATTTTTGATGGCTAGCTACACTGCTGAGCACAACAATGTGTAGCTAACACTAAGGAAAGGTCTGCTCATGTAACTACTTTTGCTTTACAAATGAAATGTTTCATTAGCTATGTCAGGAAATTATTATTTATTAGCTAGCTAATAATTATCCAAAACTATATTAACACATCAGAAACTCTTTCAAATGTGAAGTCTTAGCCAACTATATATGCATGCGTTTCCAGCCTTCTATACAGTAAACCTTCAGTAAAGTAGCTGTCAAAGTTTTGAGTTGAGTTGTTGAGTGCTCCAGGCTAGTGTTTTTCAGTGATCATGTGGGAAAGCTAAGTTAATGTTTTAACTAAGGGATGCCATGCACTTGTTAATTTAGGACCATACTTGCAATTATTTAATCATGAAGTTTGAGCTCACCAAATGTTACCGGATTTCTAGTCAGTATATCAGTGATCAGTGATAAGGAAGTCCAAGTTTAGATCCACTAGAAGAGTTACTAGACTAATCATTAGAGGACCACATCTGAATTGTTAGGAAAGTTTAAAGCTATGGTATATCTGATCATTAGGCTAGTGATCAATGCTGCATACATACTGTACTGAAGTTACTTACTGGCAACAGAAGCATTACTAATAGCTATATAGCTAATCAAGTCAAAAACGTTATAGTAGTATCTGTCTATTCTAGTAGAGTTAAGGGTAGTGTGACTGCTCTATTAGAATCCCTGACTGCTCTATTAGAGTATCTCGATCTTTTGCAGTGTTTAAAAATCACTGTCCTTGGTCACGTACACTTAAGCGCCTGTAATATTAATAATAGTCCTCATAAACTGGGGCTCCAGTTTTCCATGCGGGCGGGTGACCAGAAACTAAGGTTTGACTTGGTGTGGCCTAAGTATATATTGCATAGCATGAATATGTTTCAGCTGAAAGTTCTATTATAGCTAAGTACTAAGGTGACTGCATGCTCTATAATAAGAGTATATGTGTACAATAGCTCACTAACCCTACCTGCTTATTTCTCCGCCCCTGACTGACGTACTTGGTCACGTGACGTACCTAAACTTCAAAGAGACCATGCAGTATATCTGTATAGCAGTTGGGATGCGTCCGCTAAATTCTGAACGGACTATAATCAACCGACGCTGACCCGGGACATACCTGTACTGTAGTAGCCACTCGAGTAGGCACTCTAGCTATGACGAATTGCCTCAGGCTACTACTAGTATTGTTTACCCTGATGATCAGTGGATCACAGTCTCAAACTACTATACCCCTTACTAGAGGTGACTCAGGTGAGTGGATGTTAATTTGTCATGCCGCATCCCAGTTCCGCGGGCATATTATAGCTATTAAATTAGGATATTAAATCCTAGTACCACTTACCACTTTAACAGAGCCATGAGCTATAATAGCTACGTAGCTACATGTAAATGGACTAAATATATACTAATGTGTAGTTAGGTTATGAAAATAATGATACTCTTGGAAGGTATGAAAGCTATCTACCCAGCGACTCGTGTTTCCACATAGCTATTTTGCACCTAGCTATATTATCAGTTTTGTCGTTGTGCCAATCGTATATCATTATCTATGCTACATGTGTAAAGTCAACCACCTAATATTTCAGGCACTTGTCCAATGGGCAAGGGCAGGTATAGAGCCGGGTAGACTGGTTAATATTAAACTTGGATGGTAATAGCTATCAGAGGCGGATCCAGGAGCTGGGAAGGGGAGGGGCACAAACAGGCTAAGTTGTAAGTGGTTGGGGACAGCCAGGTTTTCTCTTGTTAGTTGCTGCATTTTTGAAGCAGCAAATAATCACCTCTTAGTAGTATCTCACTGTTGATTTTACTATTTTGGCCTTTGCAGATGGTTGTGAAATCTTTAAAAGGCTAGTAATGTCTTTAAAAGCAGCAACACGATAACTATTTTTAGACTGAGGCGCTTAATACACACGAAAAGTGCTCGGTGACAATTTTGTAGTTAGTTTGACTGATTTGCTTTGGTTTTAGGTGAATTTCTAATAATAAATGCTAGTAAAATGTGCATATCTATAAATTGATCTTATATAAAGTTTAGTATTTAATCAAAAGAAGTAGCTATATAGCTATAGCTACTCCACAAGGTGATGCTGGGAGGGGAGCATTTGCCCCAAATGCCCCATCCTGGATCCGCCATTGGCTATAGACAAAAGTCTCACTTATACTTCTTGTTTATAGGATAATAAAACTTAACATGCTTCCTACTTAGTCATGTAACACCACAACATGCAGTGTCCACTAGATCTTATGTGATGTATTGGTATTATTTGCCAGAAGCTTTGGTCCTAATGATTGGTACCAGTCTCACAATGCATGGACACTTTTTTTGTAATTGTACTAGCACGCAGAGCTATCCCTGCCAAAGGTTTCACTACTACAGCAAAATAACATGAAATTAAGCTGCTGGCCGCGCTATATGTGCTGTCATGTAGTTACAATAAAATTCTCTTTTCGTTGTACATTTCTTGTTTCTATACCACCCACACTGCTTTGTCACACTACCAAATTTTCATGAAAATGGGAATTTTATGACAACAGCAGATTGAACTTAGGACAACCATCTAATTTGAAATCATGAGGTGGCGCAGTAGCATTTTATTCATAACTTAATAATATGAACCTAATGCAAGTTTAAATAATGAATAGGCATTAATCAAGTTACTCTATCCCTCAACTGTGATATAATAATGTACTACGTTGTAGGCTGTGTGAAGACATGATTACATTAATTTTGTATTTCTCAATCCATTCACAAATATTTTTTTAACAATATAATCATTAAAGCACCCAGTGGTTGCACAAACACAGCTATAAGTATATATAAAAGCCATTATGTGCAACTTGTCTATGTATTGCACTGTTCATGCCACTTTGTAAAGTATCTGTGAATCATATTTAATGAGCATTCCTGTAACTACACTTGCAGTACCATATCAAGTTGTGTGCATGACTTGTGGCAAAATTGTAATAATTTGCTTGACCACTTTTATGTAAACAAACAATATATGTATTACAAACATGGCAAAAGCTGTGGTTGGTGACACATTCAAGAGAAGCCTTCCTGTTGAAAGTGCCATGTATGCATATGGCTGTCTATATATACAAGTCACAACAATATCCAGTTTAGTGATGTTATGTTGATTTAGAGTATCAATAGTGTGACATATAATGCCAATTTAGGAAATGCCATCCTTTCCAATCAGGGTGTATATTATTGATGTACTGCAACCTCAAGGCTCAATCAGCAAGACTGAAACACTTTTATAGGTAAATACTTCATAGAAATAGCGCACCTCTGAAGTTACATTACTTTCTGAACACTGTATTTTACTTGAGCATCAATAATCAATTCACATGATCATTAGTATGACACAATAATATAGTAGTAGGCAGTATACAGCTATAGCAAACAAGGAAAGAATTTAAGAGCTGATTTTAGTAGATGAAAATTGGTGCAGTTGTTGCTATAGTAGACATGCAAGCATATAAAGTGATTTAGTTGGACATGATCATTAGCTATATAATTATATTGTGTGCTGCAACAAGTCCCTGAATAAAATGATCTGTAGCAGACAAGAAGACGGCTTGATTTTTATTTCTTACCCTTATGTAAGATAATATCTATACCAAAACAACCAAACTGTGAAAAGGGGCATGGCACTCTAAAAAGTCAGTCTTCAAATGGCCAAGAAATATGTCACTCAATTTTAATAATGGCTGCAGATTTTTTCACAGCTTGGCTGTTTTAGATATCACTTCTTTTTGTAATTGCAAGCCCCAAAGCCAGCCATAGGCCAGCTATGAGATTTGCTTTTATTGTATGTTTCCTTTACTATACAGGAATAAGAGAAAGACTGCAATATTTGTATGTGTTCATTTGGTTGTTCATAAAATTACAACCGTAATAATATTATCACAAAGCTAAACATTCCTACTGGTGGCTGATGAGTTTTACGTATCTGAGTACTGACTTTTAACATAGCTGAACATTCTACATGGTGACTTGCTGTGGGTTACATAGCTGAATGTTCTACAGAGTGACTTTTTATGTAGTTGAACTAACGCTCTATGGGTGACATAGTACATGAATGTTCTACATTATATAACTGAATGCTCTACAGGGTACCTTGTTACATAGCTGAATGCTCTAATAGGGTGATTGCTACCTGAAAATTCTAATAGGATGGCTGCACTATTACAGTATCTTGATCATAGACTTATAGTTGGTTTAATCTGATTCTTCCTAGCCACAGAAAGGCTTTTCAATATAATGTTTAACCTATCTACATACAAATTTTTGACTCATTTTTGTAAGTGATTTGCCTGATAGGCTTTGACAACTATTGTTTTATATTTACTAAACTTTATCACACAATATTTTATACACATTTCGTTTTATTATATCTTCATGACCTTCTTTCAAACTACCAATAGATACTCCTATGATGGAAAATCTATCTACAAACCAATTATTAACTCATTTCTTGAAACAGTTTATCCTGTAGGCGTGACAACAATTCAGTCTTTTTATGCAAATAATTGGTCATAACTCTGGAATGATTAATTTGGATTTGTTTGAAACTTGGTACTAGAATTTGCTTTTGGACCTCCTTTAGGTGTGCCTAGTTTTAACTTGACTGGATACTGTGTTTGTGATTTATAGTGATTTTTACAAAGTGTGTGAAAGGAGAAGAAAAAGTGAAGAAAAAATGAAGTTTTGGACATTCATATTGTAACAACGGCTGACATGATTGAACTGAAAATTGGTATGCTGCCTGCCCTACCTGGTGGGCAATTCCGCTGCTCTAAAATCACTTCATTTGGATAAAGATATGTGGAGCTACATATGCATGAAAGTCATGTCTTCTTTCTTCCTATCAGTAATGCACTGGTGTGTTATTCTTATTCTATTCTAACAACACACTAGATTCTAACAACACACTAGTGTGTTGTTACACTGGTGTGCTAACACAATTTAGGTCATTCTGAAGGCATATTTGGTCTTGATTTTGTACCTAAACAATTTTGCCAATCTGTGAAGGAAAGGTGAGGCTAGTTTTGGTTGATTTTTTGGTGCCTCGGAAAGTATAAACCTTCATGATCCCTACCGTACTAGCACAAGTAAATTATTCTCTTTATCAGGGCTGGAGCTCACAATCCAGCCAATCCAGCATTGGCCGGACCACTTTTCAGCTATTTGAATTTGTAAAAAGATCGAGATGCTCTAATAAAGCAGTCATAAAATATACTCTAATAGAACAGTCATCGTGACACTCTAATAGAGCATTCAGTATAGAATATAGCCACTGTTCTAATTACACTGCTGTGTAAATCATTACATCTGTGGTAATTGTCTTTAAATTACTCAGTGAGTCATCTATGCATGGCATTGTATTGGGCTAATTGATCATGCATGTCATGTATTAGCATTTAGCTATTACCTAGATATGAAATTGAATTAATTGGTACTGTAGCACAAAATTACCATTGATGTTAATAAAAGACTTTGCATGTAAAATAGCCTCCAGATGCCATTTCAGAGCATCAATTTTCAAAAATTTCCTTGGGGGAGCATGCCCCCAGACCCCCTAGCTTGGCATGCTGTGTGTGCTTAGCACATGCAGTTGAATATCACATGAATGCAGATAATCTCTAATTTAAGGATCATAATATTAGATCAATAAAAACTGAACAGTGTGCATGACTATGACCTCCATTGTAGTCCATGCATGGCCGGACCCTGGGCTCCAGCTCTGCTCTTTATATATTTTCTGCATAGCTAACAACACATTTGAAAGAGACAAATAGTCAACTAACATGCAAATTTAACCTACTTTAGCCATGATGGTTTATTGATGTATATCATACAGTACAATAGTACTGTATAGTAGGGATCATCATTAAAGTTTTGGTTTTCCTTCCCAAAATATCACCAAAACCCCAAATATTCATTCAGAGTGACTCCAAACCCTTCCAACAAGTTTCTACAAATTTTATCTGTTATTTTGACTGAATTTTCTACTACACATCTGACTGACTGACTGACTGACTGACTGACTGACTGACTGACTGACTGACTGACTGACTGACTGACTGACTGACTGACTGACTGACTGACTGACTGACTGACTGACTGACTGACTGACTGACTGACTGACTGACTGACTGACTGACTGACTGACTGACTGACTGACTGACTGACTGACTGACTGACTGACTGACTGACTGACTGACTGACTGACTGACGGACTCACTCACTCACTCACTCACTCACTCACTCACTCACTCACTCACTGATTGATGCCTTCGGCCAAGCATAACTCATCTATGGTAAAGGCTATGAACTCAATATCTTCACTGTTTGACGTCACTTTGGGATGTGCTTTTTCGCCAGTCACAGCAGCTACATGCATCATGGACTTACCTTTGTCATTCTTTATGTCCTGTTTCTGTCTCAGGCAGTAATGTGTCATGGCTTCAGTGTTTAAAGTACTTCTCATACTACTCTTCGTTTTCAATCCTGTATATTGGGTAGAATATAGCTGAAAATGAAGCAGAATGACCACTTTGCATTTCAGTAATTGAATGTTGGAACACGTGTTCAGTCATGCAATTAATTTTATATCATGTCTGGCACCATTCTTTCCTTTGATATGGTATGTGTTGGTTCAACAGTAATGAATTATAAAGTAAACAAACAAGTGTAAGAAATTTTACATTTGAGTAGGTATCATAGCAATGAAACTAGGAAGTTCATCTACACCTGCAGCTATACTAGTGGATATTAATGGTTGTACTGTATTTGACTGAATTAAATGTTCACTAATATAGCTGCACGTGTAGATGACTTCCTTAGTTTCATTAATGTTTATTTCTATGATCCCTACTCAAATGATATCTCATTTTCCCTTACACTTACACATCAAGACACATGGTAGTGTGTTGTGTGGCCAAGTAAGCCAGTGCATCACACCATAGGTATATTGACAGGAAGAAAAAAAATGTTTTCAGGCATCAGGGGTGGATCCAGACATTTTAAAAGGGGGGTTCCACTCTGGAATTGTAACTTCAGCCTAGCTGTAAGTCAAGACCAAAAAAAAAAAAGTCATCACCTACTGACAATAGCTGCTCCTCACCATAGATACCCTCACCAACTGTATTTCCTTTTTTAAAACTCCACACTTAGCCTGCTACACTACTCTTAAGAATACTGTGACTGCTCTATTAGAGTATCTCGATCTTGACTGCTCTATTAGAATATCTCAAGTAAGAGAGGCTCTTTCAAAAGGGGGGTTCCTGGATCTGCCCCTGGGCATGCATAGATCTGTAGTCCCTTTTCAAAAGCAACCATTTTTTTGCATTATAACTGCTAGCCACCTTCCACACCTCACTTTCCAAATTTCAGCAAAATCGCTCTATGTATTCGTGAAATATAAGCCCTCAAAGTTAGACTTAATTTCTTAATTTTTTTTCTTTTTTCAGGGCCTGCATATTTTTGCACACTTCACAAAACAAAAACCAATATAAAATGCAAATTCACTACTCAATTGCCATGAAGTTTGACGTACAGTAAGAATGTATTGAGGTGAATTCACATGCCAAGTCTGGTGCGAATCTGATAAATGTTCACGGAGTTATGGATGATTATTTGTGTAAAAATACACCAATTTTTGTCATGCCTACAGGGTAAATTACCAAAGGGAATAGCTTGAAAATTGGTCTGTGTGTAGGTTAACCATCATA
This sequence comes from Dysidea avara, assembly GCF_963678975.1. NCBI lineage: Eukaryota > Metazoa > Porifera > Demospongiae > Dictyoceratida > Dysideidae > Dysidea > Dysidea avara. The sequence goes on from NC_089274.1 coordinate 45,040,907, forward strand.
GCTCAAACCTTTTAGAATTTGTAATAAAAATTACAGAAAAAAACAAAATTGCAGAGGTTAAAATACTCTAAAAAGTTGTCCAAAGCTTGAACCAGGGACCTCCGTACCTAACTCTCATAATGCTTTCCCACTAAACCGTTACTGTCAGCTGCTCAGCTCACTTAATTTCTATCTTATATACTAAAATCTACACAATATCATAATTTCATAGATCTACCAATAGAACATTCTATGTATGGAACATTCTATGTGTGTTCTATGAGAAATCCTCAAAAAATGTGCACTCTATTAGGGCATTACAAAAAAATAAATGCACATGGTCAAATAATCTATACAACACAAATTTCTGTCTTCCAGAATCATCATAATCATCGTTGTACCTGTAGATAAGAAGAAATTTGGTACAAGCCCCAAGACCAGTTCATGGCTGGGTTTGGGATATTTAAAGCACAACAAGAAAGTATTTTTAAAAAGTTAATGCCAATTAGTTTTGGTATTAAAATCATTGTGGCCATTCTTGGCCATGCACCTCCCCTGATTTTACAACTTTTTTCACCCAGGCTTTTGAAGGCTACACCTTTTTTTACAGCTTAGCTGTTTTTGTATGGATATACGTTTGCTGCAGTATAGCAAGTGATAGAGTTCCCTAGTTCCATTGTAATGATTCCTACTAGGTTGCCTAATATTTTTCTTCCACTTGTTTGTCTACTTATTATATAGCCAATCATTTAAAGGAACTCTTCTAGCTTGTTTGCATATAAGAACAAATTTGTAGTTTTGTACCAATGTTGAAAAGAGGATGTGACCCAAGACAAGCTAAATAAGTAAACAAGTGTTTATTGTGAACAATTTTGGTAAAGATAGAGGCAATTTGGTCACAAAATTAATACGTTCAGGGTAGAGTGAGGCCATTGTCTTAAGACGTTACTAAGGTAATGCCATACTGCATGCAGTATTCTCCTTCAGCATGTCAAACACACTTCTCAAATACAACTGATAATTGCATAGCTCCAATCGTTATCCTGTATGGCTGTCTGAACACAACTGGGTGTGAGTGAACATAAAAAATGTAGATTTTTAAAGTTCACATATGTAGCAACTTGTTGGGATTGCTTTAAGCCATGTATCAAGCATTTATCAAAACTGGGTTTTAGTGAACTAATACTCTTGAATCGTTATCTTTAGTTGGTAAGGTTGGATATAATTTTAGTGAGAATTGCAACCATGTGATCCCTACTATGCAATACTACCATACTGTATGATGTTTTCCTGACTCAGGCTTTTGAAGACCAATTATTCTGGCATAAAAAAAACACCAGCATAACAGCATAACATGGTTACAAGACTATCTGGCTAACAACTTCCACACTAAACTTTCCCTAAACATATGCCAAGTCTGTTCTCTAGAACCAAATTCAATATAAGTGTGTAAAAGGTCACACAACTCTTTAGTGGCCTTAATCGGCAAGAAACTGTAGTGATTAGATACATAATTACTGGTAAAGTTATGCAAATCTGAAATTTGTCTATTTTGTGCCTGTCTTTGTCCTTTATGAACCCTAGCTTGTGCCCCCACATTACCACACTCTCCATCATCCATCCCTTTTATGAGCATCTATAATGTAACTACACTGATATCTAGGAGGGTGGTAATGTGGGGGCACAAGTTAGGGTTCACAAAGGACCAACAGACAGGCACAGATGCTCTGAAGGCCCATAAATAGCTACTCCACATTTGTAGAAATAGCTACATTTTCAGTGAAATGTTTCACCCAGTTGCTGCCAATGGTTGGTGTGTTATTATAAATCATAATACAAATTAGTGTTGTTCCAGTTCTCAGTACTGGAACTAAAATAATTCCAGTTTCTGCCCTTTTATTCCAGTTCTAGTTCCAGTTCTAGAACTGGAACTGGAGCAATACTTTTGCTTTTCTTAAGACTGGAACTGGAACTAGAACTATAATTTTACTTTCTTCAAAACTGGAACTAGAACTAGAACTATAAAGAAATTTTATCGAATACTGGAACTAATACTGGAACTGGAATTGGTCATAACCATACAGTTTTGCCGTAATTCTAAAGGCTATGGTTCCAGAACTGGAACTAGAACTGTAATTCTAAATGTTAGTGGTTCCAGAACTAGAACTAGAACTGTAATTATAAAGATTATGGTTCCAAAACTGGAACTAGAACTGTAATAACTAGCTGATACTGGAACAACACTAATACAAATGTATGTGCTAAAATGTCAATTTTGTTAAATCAGGTCACATGAGTATGGTGAAAGAAAACTCAATTGAGCTGTAAGCTTTGTTTAAAAATTGTATTATAATCGTGATTTGATTCGTGAAAATGATTTACTGGGGAGAGCAGAAGGCTTCACAGGCCTATATACATATAAACACAAAATAAATTGAATAGTACGTCATGTAAACAATTGTACATAGGTTATTTCAAACCCTTTTTTGCCATTATTAGTTTTCTATTTTTGTCCTTTCCACTGTTTCCAATTCCCCAAACAGATAAACCACTTTAAAAAATGAAACAATTTCCTACTACACATATCCTCCCTTGCAGATCCCTAGTGGGATAGTTTTATTTATTAAATGTTATCCCACTAGGGACCTGTGAGAAGGCTATAAAGCCTGTGAATACAGGGAGTCTGAAACATGTAACTAAAACGTTGAAGAATGCAGAAAAAACGAAGATCCCAGACCCAGCGGTGACTTGATCCCCCACAACATGCAGTCTAGGCACGCGCCAGAGGAGCCACAGCAGCCGGGATCTGTGATCTTCTCTGCATTCAACCTCTACTTAATCATTGACTTCTCGCCATCAAGGCGGGGGTTTTAGTAATATATTAATCATAAAGTTTGTATTTTCCTCTAGTGCAACCAAGCTCTTACTTGGTGTATCAGTCTAACCAGTATGATAGGAATCTACCATGTCTACAAGATGGTCAGTGCAATATTATAGTATTTGACAATGATGATAAAAGGCGAAGTGCTGGTGATAATTTATTACTGTTGAATTGTATACAGCCATCAGCTTTATTTGATGGAACTATTGGGACAGAAATCAGAGATGATCCAGAAGCTCAGGACCTACTGATACACTACGCATGGCAAGCAGGACTTGTCCCCCACCCATTTGTTGCAATGACATTTAATCCACCATTGGAATTGCTAACAGGTGTTACACTATATCTCTACCAGGAAGGAAGGCTGGATATACAAGCACCATACATCAGTATGTGTGTCTCTAGCTCACCAACCCTCACACCACGCACTAACATTACATTGCCAAATAGGCCTCGATTTGACAATGGAGTGGTAGTTTATGACATACCATTGGAAACACCACCTACATCAGTCTTATTCTTGAATATTACCTTTGAGCATGAACGTAGGCTTGGTATTGACTTGACACAGTGGATATTTTTAAGTGAAGTGCAAGTTAGTGGAAGAAAACTGCAAGCAGCAGGTATGTGGTGATATAATTGGATGCATACTATTTAACAATCTTGGAGTAAATCAGGTGCAGTTTGTTGTAATGTTCATAATCATGAACTGGCCAGAAATTAGTAACATGAAGTTGTACTTCAACTTACACATATGTGATCTCAGGGGTGTCTCACATAAAGTAGCTATGGTGTTGTTTTGTCATATTTTATGAGAAAAGTAAGGGTAATAAATATTGAAAATTCTATTGCAAAAACCATGCTGTTAAAATTGGGATATCAATTATATAATCTACCTACATTTACAGTTTTACATTAGCATTTTGAAAGTTTGCCAGCATAGAGTGCATACATTTTCCCTCAAAAATGGTGTCTATAAAATGTGCACATGTCATTTTCGTAAAACTTCATTCCCCATCATCTATATACAGCTTCATAGGTGGTGGAAGGGGGAGGGCTAGGGGGCATGATATCTCGCTGAAATTATCCTTCTTAGAGTCTGGCTGAAAACCATGAAAAATTGATAATATATACTCTAATAGAATGCTCAAATACCCTTCATAAAACGTGTTTCTAAAAGTAGTCTAAAAACAAAAAAAAACCTATGGTGAGAATGGAACCACTGACCTCTTACTTTGAGAGCTGGTGTCTTACCACTGTACCAAGTGTTACCCAGTATCTAAAGGGTGTTTTGTACTACTTTTAAATACTGTATGTGTATTAACCCTGCATGTAATTATCAAGAGAGGTATTTTTGACTGCAAATAGTCTGTTTTACATATAAAAAGTTGGTATTTTAGTTGAAACGATTCAAATTGTATCTATACATTAATTCTGCTGAACTTTGAGACATCATGAAAGCTAAAATAGGTACAGCTTCTGGGGGACTGCACCTTACTGCCAGAGATTCTATACTCTGATCACCCCCCTCACATCAATTACTTCTTCCACCACTGTACAGCTTCACCAATGGTTACAGATGGTTTACTAAGCAATAATGTGCACTTTTCTACCTGTGATATCATGTTTTGCACTGCTATCCCAAATGTTGATGTGAGGAGACTTGGTAATAATATTATAGCAGATATTGGTATAAAGGATGAACTGGTCTACTGTGTATACATACTAATAACACATCAGATAATGTTAACCACATGATGTGTGTGGTGTTTGTGTGTGTGTGTTGTGTGTGTGTATGCGTGTGTGTGTGTGTGTGTGTGTGTGTGTGTGTGTATTGTATTATAGTGTGTGTGTGTGTGTGTGTGTGTTGTGTGTGTGTGCGTGTGTGTGTGTGCGTGCGTGCGTACGTGTGTGCGTGCATGCGTGCGTGCGTGCGTGTGTGCGTACATGTGTACAGGTACTAATATGCAAGGTTTCTAAAGGTCGTACCCTTAAGCTTTTTGCAGTTTAGCTACTTTTGCATGGATATATTGCTATACAAATGGACCCATAGTTAATGTTATACAGTACATTGAAATGTTGCTCTCTTACAGTATCATGTGTCAGCCTAAATGATCCAGAGAATGGTAATGTGACTTGTCCCTCTAACACAAGTGTCTTCCAGGACACATGTACTTATTATTGTAATCGTGGTTATCAGTTGGAGGGTAACAGACAAACAAGATGTAGTGCTGATGGGACATGGAGTAGTGAGCCAGTGACTTGTACCATCTTAACATGTAATGATCCAGAAGTGGAGATAACAAACAGCCAATCAGTTGGTGATTGTAGTAGTGTGACTTATGGTTCAAGTTGTTTACTAAATTGCTCAAGTGGTTACAATGTTAGTGGTAATGGGGAACATGTGTGTGATGATGTGAATGATGAAGGGACTTCAGTGAAGTGGAGAAGTGTGGGAGGAGAATTTGTTTGTGTGGCTGCTTGTAAGTATTATTCATGTATAGTTTTGTCATGTTTATTGCAATTACTATATTATGTAGCAAATGGTGACTCGAGTGTTGCTGGTGCTGCTATAGGTGGAGCAGTTGGAGGAGTAATAGTACTTGTCCTCATTGTATTATGTATTACAGTTCTAGTTGTGAGACAATCTTATAAAAAGAATGGTTATCCTACTGACAAGAGAAATGATAATGTAGACCTGACATTTCCACATTACAAAAGTATCAAGATGGCAATATTCAAAAAATCCACGAACAGTGCAAAGGTAACTACCCAGCCCAATCCATCTTTCAGACTTTCCAGTAATGCAAAATCTAATGGGAAGATCAGTAATGACCAGTATGCTAATATAAAACCTAGTAAATTTATAAAAGATCCAGTGTATGAAGTACATGGTGATGTCATTGTTAAAGTAAAGGATGCTCTCTCTTATGGTCTTCAGAAGAACACGATAAAGGTAGAGGATGACCCTTCATATTCATATGGGCTACATCATACAGAGGATATGGTTCAAACAGAGAATGATCCTGTATACCAGCCATGCAATGTGAACAGCAATACTGTAAGAGTGGAGGATGATCCTGCTTATTATGGGCCACATCATATGAACAACAATGCTGTCAGAGTAGAGGATGATCCAGCATATGGGCCACATTATATGAGCAGCAACACTGTCAGAGCAGAGGATGATCCGGCATACGGGCAACATTATATGAACAGCAACACTGTCAGAGTAGAGGATGATCCAGCATATGGGCCACATCATATGAACAGCAACACTGTCAGAGTAGAGGATGATCCAGCATATGGGCCACATTATATGAGCAGCAACACTGTCAGAGTAGAGGATGATCCAGCATATGGGCCACATTATATGAGCAGCAACACTGTCAGAGTAGAGGACGATCCAGCATACTATGGGCCACAGCATATAAACAGCAATACTGTCAGAGTAGAGGTTGATCCTGCATATGGACTGCATACAACAGAGAATGACCCAGCATATGGTCCATATCATGTGAACAACATTGTCAAGATAGAAAATGAACTTTCTTACTATACAGGGAATACTGTCCAAGCAGAGAATGATCCTTCATATCATATAAATAACAATCATTAAGTTAACACTACCATAATAGAGGAGACTTGTACTGCATAAACAACTGGTATCCACTATATCACATGATCACACTTTGCATAATACACAGATGTTGTTTTTGTATTCTCTCCATATAATTATTATGCCTTATAGCCACCATGCAATGCATGGGAGAATTGATTTTCCTATTAATAGTGTGGTAGGGCCCTACCACATTAATTTTTATCATGATAAAGTTGCTATTGTTCTGGCAGCTGGCAGATGTACATAGCCAGTGCTATTGTTTCAGCAGCCACCAGATTATCAAATATACTTATTGTAAATATGAAGGGAAGGGTGCAGAAAGTGGGCCAACCGTCTAGTCCATATTAAATTCACCAAAAACTTCCCTTATGACCTATAGAGGTCTGCAGCTGGAGGTCCCATGGCCAGTTTTGAATCCTAGTTCCCTTATTTGTCCAAGGCTTTCACATGACTGCCTGAACAACAGCAATAAAAATTTAATTATCGTATTACTTAATAGTATCTGAATCCATCAAAACACAATGGTATCACCAAAACCACTGTCATTAAAATCATCATAAAGCTCTAACGCATGCTGAACTTTTAAAAACAACATGATTTATTTTGTCTGTCTCCCAGCCAACCTAACTAGTCTAAACAATGGAGACCAATGTGTAGCAAGTGTCTTTTTGGGCTCCAACAAATGTCTGCCTGTGTATGCATACCTAATACTTTTTGTCATCTTTAAGTGAGGAAATATTTATTATGACCTTATCTTACAGGTATGTATATTGTGTGCACATTCAGCATTGAGTGAATCAAGCATTTAGCTAAATGCTTCAAAAATAATTATTAAGTTTTTCAACAGAATATTAATATACGATACATTATGCAATACACAAGTCTATGGCTATAGCTCAGTTTGACAATGGTGCTGTTTTCTTTGTGTTCATACTGCACTAAATGGCTGAGAAAAGGTTCATGAGTATGGAAAGGACTGGCCAGTAGAATTCTATTGATCACCACCACCACTGTATTGTGGGTGCTTCATGTCAACAGCTCAGCAACCAATATGATAACCTGAGGATCATGTAATACTTTGCAATACAAAAAGACAAATGAACTGAGGAGAGAAATCATTCACAACAAACACAATATGTGACCGAATTTGCGAAAAGGTACCTTTTTCACACATAAAAATTGACCCATTTTTTCAACTTTCAAACTTTGTAACTTTTGTATCATTGCAAGCATGTGTCTGTAATTTTCTATGAGTATGCCTACATTATGTGGCTACATTTTGATACAAAAAGAAAGTCAATTAGTGCAAGGAGTCAGCAGTTATGACATTTTGTTTGCTGGTATGTCAAATGTGTGAAAAAGGTACCTTTTCGCAAATCCGGTCACATATGGTAGTAACTATAGCATTTATTGCTTTAGTTTCAACCTCTGTTACCAGTTATAGAGCAAGACATTAGAAATGACCAAAACACGAACCCCCATAAACAATTGAGAATAACTCCAGCTGTGATTAATAAAAATCCACCAATTTTTCACCAGCTATACTACTTGTAAACATAGTAAAGAAAAACTTTTCAAATCAAAATTCTAACCCCCCTAAATTTGGTGGAGTTAGAATTTGGGGGAGTTAGAATGATGTATGCTTTATTATAGAGTATTATCTTTTGTCACTTTTAGAAATTTGGTTTTGTCTACTGGCTCTTACCTTGCAGTGAAGGTTCCTTTTGTTAAGACTTGCATTTTTGTAAGACAGATTTTTAGATTTTAATTTCATTCTGTATTTATAGAGAAAAACACAAAAATACTGAGTGTACTTTTTCTCAGTAACCATGCAGAGTAATGCCTCATATTTTGGTGCAGAAACATGTCACAAAATAGTGAAAATTTGGTAAGACAGATTTCTTAAAATCAAATCTAAAGAGCATTTATGATGACATTCGTATTTTAGCTACTGCCCACGCAATACTAAATCAATTGTATCTCATAATATTATGTCCATATATGGAACCATTCTCACTAAGTCCCAATGGGTTATGTTGAGGTCACACCATTACAATGCAGAAATCTTAACATGATTTTTTTTTTGATTTTTGGTCATTTCTAATGTCTTGCACTATATAAGTCTACAGTAGACGATGCTGTATACACTGCATGTGTATTGTACATTGTAATTGTTAGTATATAGTCATGTGTAGGATGTGAAGTCTTGTAGTGAAGAAACGTCTTCTAATGTCCCCTTGTCTCTGATCCTTGTGATCTTCCTCAACCTGCCTAACCAGTTTGACAAGTAGTGATCACCAGACGAGGAGGTGTGGCTACACTTGTGCACAACAGATGCAAGCTAGTGAAACAGGTGGAGTTAAAGTACAGCGCAGACAAGATGGGTGTGGCTTACATTAGCATGGAGAGCCATCTGCCTTACTAACACAGGCAGCCATTGGTCAGATATAAGGTATGGTCCACCATACATCATACTCTCCAAACCTGCAGGGTGAATGAAGTTTATATGTGTGAAGTGTTCCCATCAGGAACTAGAAATACTCATTAGTTCTCCTGCCCCCATGCTTGCAAAATTTGCTATCATGTTAGTGTAGACTATATTCAGCAAAAAAAGCAGTTACTGACTCATACCTGTAGTACACTGAGTGAAGACACGGTTCACTCCCATATCAAGTGGCTCTACTATCACTTCCACATAGTTGAATTGACCCTGAAATAAGAATGCTATTAAACAGATTATTTCATTATTGGAAATATTCACTTTGATTGTGCCAAATTGATATGGCTTTCCCGAATTATTGTAGACAATGGTGACAAAATTGTTACCAATGTGTAGCTTCTTGTTGCTATAGTGATGATCTGAGTCCATATTAGGCATGAGAGTGGCCACATGGAAAATCACTAAAAGTAACATGAGAAGATGGTCCATTAATAGTAAATCTAATGCAAACCATAACTCCCATGCAAAATTTGTCTCTAAAGCAAATCTCAACTTCTTGGGTAATAAAACTAGCTAAACTTGCTATCACTATTATGCTTTCTGGAGTAAGATTAGCTACATTAACAGTATACAATGCACAGATCACCTTGAGTAATCTCATCCTGCCAGAAGTAAGCAAATTCACCATCTGTTCCACTACGATCTAGTCCCCCCAAATAAACCACATCAGGGGGGCAGTCTGCTAGCCTCACTAACTGGCCCAACCCACTCAGCAGTTCCATGTAACGTGACGAACCAAATGTGTTGGACAAAATGTCCACCTCTTCAGTCTAAAGGATGTTACATTACACTGTAACACTTACAGCACACTTTACTATGATAGAACTCAGTTTAAGAACACACAAAGTATACAGTGGACTCTCTATGGTGCGTATTTGGGGCTGTGACCTTGATTATTACTAAACAAAAAGATGGTGGAGTACAATATACGAAATCAATAAAATCTTGTTGTGAGCAAAATCTAAAGTGAGTGTTTTCTGTTGAGTTGTTAGTTTGGAGTCTGCTAAAGAAATTTCACTGTGTAAAAGTAGCTAGTTAATATACCTGATTCTTGGCAGCATACACTATGCCAATCTTGTGAGTCTCATAAGGAGGAATATGATCTATCACTTTCAGTGACCTGTTTAGTACCTAAACAGTGAAGACATGGCTGACACGGTGAGATGGTAGCAGTAATATATTTGTAGCCAGACCCCTCTTCTCTAATGGACAAGGAAAATAACAGTCTGGTTACCCTATACTACAAATTTCTTATGCAAAGTATCCAGATTCTTTCTTTATTTCAAAAACAACAAAGAATTGTCCACAAAAAAACTAGAGAGGCATAGTAGCTCACCTCCCCTGGTGGCAAGAGTTTTGGAGTCTCCGTAGAAACAGGACCTAACATGGATGAGTGGTAGAGTTGAAGAAAGACAAAACTAAAGACAAGAAATGACACAAATTTGAAAGGTAATTTTTATTTTCAAAACATAATTGTGATCTCACCTTGGACTCTGACAGCACTCTTCATCATTTCGTAACATGCCTACATTTCAAAATATCAACTATGACAGTACATTTCAAAACACACCTTGAGAATAGTGTGAACGATGTAGCTGCTTAGCAATGGTTGATGGTGACAGGTTGTGTTTGTTAGAGTAGAAGCCAGTATCCACAGAAATATTGTTTTGTTGCTGATTTGCTACTTTCTGTTGTTGCTGCTCTTGTTGCTGCATAGCCACAGATTCATCCTTGTTAGGTTGTGGTGCACAACAATTAGAAGACACATCAACTCCAGTAACAATAACGGCTTCTTTAGTACTATCATCTTCATCTTCTTCAACACTACTGTCATCATCTGTTTCATCTTTAGTTGTAAGGCAAGTGGCATAGATTGCACCAAACTAAGACTATAGCTAACCTGGGGATTCCCCTTGTTGTGTGAACCCAGGAGGAGTCATGTGAGCCACATAGTGAGCTACAAGTTTCACCTGAAAAAACTTTATAAATAGAAACTGTATTTTAAGTAAATCAGACCTGTTCTTCATCAGTCAGTTTTCCACTTCCTTCATGAAGTGATGGTGACTTCACATTCGACTCTTCATATGACATCAGAGGTGGGAGGAGCTCTAGTGAGCATGTTGAGGTGTGTCTGGATCGTTCACCAGCAATCACTGCAAGCTGTGGTGGGTGTGGCTCCTGAATAGCCAACACATCCTCACCATTATCAAGTTCTAATTGAAACAGTCGTTCATCACCTAATCCCACACTGAGGTCAGATGATGTAACAGCATCATCTCCATTTCCTGCTAACTCTAAATCATCAATGACATGATTGGACAACTCCAAATTGTCACTCTGACCAATCACACCACTGGATTGATGTGATAATGATGTAGTCTCCAAGATGTCATTAGTGTGGGTGGAGCTAAACATGGGTGTTCCAGTAGCAGCCACTCCCACTTGGTTCTGCAACCTCATCAGCCATGAGATGTTGCCAGTTGGTCGCCGTATTAGCACCTCGGCCCACCCAAAGTTAGAACAAAGCAAGGAGTCACTGTGACAGGCAGGTGTGTCACCATTGGTTGTCTGTAGCCCTCCTGATGTTGTAATGGTAACTAAAGCATTGGTAAGAAGCCATGTCTTCGACTGTCCACCAGATAACAGTTTATCAATAGCTGCAGACCTGTAGTGAGACAAACAGTGGACTAATGTTCAACAAAAGCAACCATTACATTTTATCCCACTAAGTACCCACAAGTACGATAGCCCGTATAACAAACAGTATATCAAAATCTTGACACTAAAACTGCAGAAAAAATTGACTTGATCCCCAAACAATTTGCAATCTAGGAAAGTGGCTAAGAAGGCAAATGTGAACATCCAAAATTCCTACTTTAACCACTCTAGGAGTCAGTGCCCTTTTGCCAATATTTAGCATTTCACAAAGCATCAATTAATATAAAAAACTTGCATCTTACCTGGCTGGTTGACTGAAGACACTAGCAAAGGTATAACGTGCCAACATATCAAGACACACTTCCACCATCTCTCTTTGAAGTTCACTAGGCAACATGCGGCTACTACTCCTGTTAGTTGATCCTGGTGACACCTTCTGTTGTTGTCCATCACCATCTTCATGTTGTCTGGTGTATGTGTACTCCTCTGACAAGTGCTATATCATGTGATGTCATTGTCACTGTTATTGTTCCAATTATAACACACCTTGATAATAAATTTAGCCAATGATCTTCGGTAGTGTATACGAGCTCTGATGAACCAGATGGTAATCACATGATACGCCAGTGCAACAACATAGGGAAAATACCTTAAAAGGAACAAAATATAAATTACAAAAACAGCTAAAGATGATTTGCTACCCTAGTACATAACGTGACAGATCTGTGCCAACATACGGTAACAAAGTGATAGTGTAGGAAAGACATTTTTCTGATTAATGCACAATATGTTGTTTGTGATCATTATGATAATGTTAGAATTGTTCACTTTGACCATATATGTACTGAATTATAAAATATTTACAGATGCTAACTATCATACTACTCAAAGTAACTATAGCTACAATACAAACTATAAACTATTAGTGACCAACAAACTGGATCACTAATCGACCACATATGCCTATAAAGCACATTTCACACCAATAGTTGCCACATACCACACTCTACTGCTTTAGTATAAAAGAGATCACATTGTGAGGTGATCACTAGTTCATTAGTATCATGTATGCACTTTTCTGGCTATGCAACACACTACCATGTACCTTAACTTTACAATTTCAGGGTGGGTATAGAAATGTAAATGATCTGCAGTATATAATCTAAGCTTAATGGCTTGTCTCACAAAACACCACTATATCACCAGCTTGTAAGTTACTTACTTTCTAGCATCAGTGTATGGGAACACAATAGCGAACACACTCAAGTATTGCTGCTCCACAAACCCGGAATACAAGGAGGGAACTGCTACTACATCTATGGATCATGTGATCCAATAGTTACATCATACAATGTAATCAGCTTACTGCTGAGACACTGTAACACTGGAATAGCCATGGTGGGTGTGGCTGATATCTGACTCATCTTCAGCAGGATTGCGGGCAAAACTCTTGATTATGGAAATAAAAATAATATGACATGTACTACTATGCATATACTGAGTGGATAATTGATTGTGGTATTCACCTGGCCATAGTTTGTTGTAGTTCCAGTGAGCACACTGCTAGTCCGGTGACACAAAGGTGAGCACTAGCCCCAATCATTCCGTGCTCAAATGATTCTACTAGTATATGCTAATGGTAGAAACAATCAAGTGAATGATATCACTGTATGTGAGGTCACATGATATCACAAGTAGTGATGCACGATGTAACAAACCTGTGACTGGCGACTAAGTGGTTTAGGGAATGTACATAGTACCTTGAGGACCTGTAAAGAGGATATGAAGTAAAGCTTACAATAATTTTACTTACTGGGTAGATAAGAGCAGAGAGATCAGACCGAGCAACACTTGAGGGAATGTTAGTGATGTGCTTCAGCCATTCTTGTTGGCTAGCAACCTGTAGTGATCACCAAAACTGTATTAATACACACAAGCACTTCAACTGCATTTATATACAGCATCATATTACAGTGCACACTCAATTATCCAAACTTCTACCATCCAACAACTTGGCTATCCGAAATGACTGCTCTATTAGAGTATTTTGTCTTAAGATGTATGTTCTATTAGAGTATTTGAACAGGGTTCTGTATATAAATGAATGGGCTTCGATTATCTTGATTATTTAACATGCCTTAGTCCCAAGGGAGCCGGATAATCAAGGGAGCATTGTATAGAGACATACATCTGAACTATAACCGTGAGAATAACTAAACTCAACCATCCACTTAATCTATGGTTTAGGGATGTGCACACTACAGGATTTCTTTGCACTTTTTAACTAAGACATCAAACTTCCTTTTGTCTATTCTGTGCAACTACAAACAACTACATACATACATCTCACTTTTAACAAATGCAGCTGGACTGGCAAACACATCTTAAATACTGGTACACACACCAGCAAACATACTCACCATGTAGCACAAAGCAGAACACAAGTCATTCATTTTGTCCACACAGCAACTAACAAGACGACGACACTGGAGGACCTTGTCCAGTGAGTGGATCACCAGAGACAACACATCCCACTCAGTCTCCTAGGCAACAGCAGAATGCAATGACACAAAAAGATATACATCAAACTGTAAATATCAGGGGTTAATCTAGGGGGGGGGGGGCACAGGCCCCCTCTGGGTTAGCTATTGCCCCCCTAAGTTTATACCTAAAGCCTTGAGAAATGGAAAGGTTTAATTGATCCCAAAGTTGTATAATCCAATAGTCAATATTCAATGGAATCACAGTAAAATTTCACCAAAATTGAGTATATTTTACACCTAAATTTTCAAAATTTTCCTGGGGGAGCATGCCCCCAGACCCCCCTAGAATCCGAAGCAACTTACTTCGCCCCCTCTAGGTTTATATTATGGGTTGAGCCCTGAATATACTAAGGTCTACTGCAAACTTACTTGCTCCAAACAAGCCAGTACGGTTGCCATGGTTTTACAATAGTCAAGAGTATACCCCTCTGACCTAAGTACAAAACAATAGTATGACAGCTCCACAGCAGAGAAGCATATACACAAATATAAACTACTTACCCACCAAGTCGTTTCTTGACAAAAGAGCTATATTGCATTGTGTGGTCCTCCATTAAACCAATGTTACATTCAGTATCCACACGAAGGTTGAGTAGAGTGTTAAATAACTGGAACAGCAATGATGTAACAAAGATAAGAGCAACAGCAAACTGGGAAGGTGCAGACAGTATGAGAGCTATTATGTGTTTACTGTATAAACAAGACAACAACCAAATATAGACTTTGCATTCTCAAGGGTTCCTAGTCAGATAGCAGCTCTAAAAGATTAGAACTACACCTAAGAATCATGACAGCAGTTTCACCTTGAAATATGCAGAGTAACACTATACTGTTATCTTCATTCAATACACTGAACTGACTCAAGACATGCAAACAATGATAACAATCATCATCCCAGTTGTTCTCTGATGGGACTATCTTACCGCTAGTCGAATGATGCAAGAAGTCTTAGATGTACAGCCAACATGGTACTGTTGCTGGAGATGGTGGACTAGAGCCTCATAGCAATCAATTGCAATTTGAGCAGGTGTCTTGAATAGTTTAGACTATTGGAAGACAAATAAGTCACACACGTGCACACATACACACACCTTGAATATCTCAAGCAATCCAAAACAAGCAACTTTAGAGTCCTGTAAGTTATCCTCATTGGCCTGTGTACACATATTACATCATGACTCTATGGCAATGACTCACCTTCTCAGCTACTACAGCACTTGAAACACACAACTGAGCAACCTGTTAGCAACAGCACACACAGTAAATGTGATGAAGTCAACCGGCAGAACTCTTGCAATATACATCACATTACAAACTGTTGACTACAAAACACAAAGCACCAACTGAATTGCTGAAATTACTCAATTACAAACTGACACTAGGTCATTACCGCACTGATGATGTGGATCAGCTTTGGTGTCCACTCTGGACTACAATCATGAGCTAGTGATACTAACAGCTGAACTGCTCTACTACGAACTTCAATATCACGATCACTGGCCAATGAGGTGAATGTTGGTATGACAACTTTGCCCATTAGCAAATCCTAAAGTAATCAAGACATTCAATAAATTGATGGAAGAAAGCATTGTGAATTAAATGTATAAGATTTCTTCCAAACTGCATAATATATATAAGTCAATCAACATCATAAAGTAATATCAAGAGTTAACTCTTGGTAATATATTGATAAGGTTATTAACAGAACACAAAAGCAAAATACACATACAGTTTTAAAGGGGAAGACTTGACTACCTACCTCATGTAATAATCGGTGGTTGGTGATAAAAGAGTTAATGACTTCTAAGGCTTTAAGTCTGACTTCAGTTTGTCGCTCAGACCTACAGTAATGACATCATTATGTATAATAGATGAGGACACACACTGGGCATAGTGGAGACAATACACACATCAGCTGAATATCCAGCACAGAAGCAAACAGTGTATTCTCTAGTACCATATAGTTTTTACTGCAAAGATTTTATTTTCGCGAACAGTAGCTACGGTAATTAAATTTGTGCTTATTTGCGTTTTCTTGCCCTGTAACTCTACATATTATTGTGTCACCATGAAATAAAACAACCTGCATATCCTTGAGAGGGTGTGCAGTAAACTGGTCATCATGCAGTGCACATCCTCGCTTTTCAATAATGCAAGTTCCTTTTCAATGTCAGGAGTGCAAAATGTCATGAGGTAGCCATGTATACAACTGCTTAACAATGCCTCTCTATTCTCTTCCAATGTGTTTCCAGTAATTGAAATAAACGTTTTAGCAGATTTTATTATCGCAGAGATCTGCGTTTGCGGAAATTTGTGTCTAGCTCTATTCATGAAAAATTATAGACAAGGTAAAAATCTGCTATACTGTATTACTGTATCTTACACAGAAAGTGAAATTGTATTGTGTACATGTCATGTAATCCTAGTGTGTGATATACAGTACAACAATATTATTCTATGGCACACTTAAGAGCAAGTAAGCAATTTCTTTCATTTGGAAATGGATAAATGAATGTAGCAAATGCTCTGTCCTCACCAGGCAGAGCTCTTTACCCAAAGTTGCAACAAGATGCAGCTACAGGCTAGGATAGCACTTTACAATGGTTGAGCATGGAAAAACGATATGTTATATAACATCCACCAAAAAAGCAGAGTGAAATTTCTTGTGGTTAAAATGTTGAAAATAAAACTAGCTTTAAGATCAGCATTTGACTGTACTATATCACCTACATATTTATCAGCAGGAAAGAAGTTCAGAAAAGTGGATCGAATAAAAACAAAGTATGTATGAATAGCAGTTAAGTTGAAAGCAAGGTGATGGTGTAAAACTCTGTGTGTGCACACAGCATCTAGAGGAGCCTGGGAGTATGCTCCTAAGTTTAGACTTCTCAGATTGCTTCTGGTGCATTCTCAACTGACCAGACGTAATAACTGTATCTGATGCATTCTCAGCTACAGTAGCTTTTGCTTAAATTTAAGAGTTTTGTGGCAGCAGCAGACGAGGTGAAAATGTTTATCAGATGTTTAAGTTCATTGAAATGACAGAATTCTTGCAAAGCAAACAATTCTATGCCCCCTTTTTAGTCAACATTTAGACCAAGTAGCAGGTGTATCTCACCCACATTCGCAGCACTACATTTTCAATAGTAACAAGGCAAATTATGACTGCGTTATCTTCAAGAGTGTCCACTACAATTTTGCAGTGACAGAGTACTGTACACTCTCCAGCAGTTGTTCAAACGTAATAATGATACAAGCAGTAAACAATGATACACAAAAATTTTTTCTCTCAAAAAAAATCATTTTGCCCCTCCCCTTGGATCGTTTCCTAGATAAAGGCCTGCATACCGTGGACACTACACTGCACAATATGACTTCTCACCTGTAGAATCTATTCAAAAATGCGTTCACTTTTATCAGCCAATCTGGTTGGATAGAATGCAGTGACTCAGCTCGGAATGATAACAATGACAACACTGAAGAGAGCTACAGTGACAATAAGAGTATCACAGAACATCATGACATGATCTCATTAGTTATGACATCATGTCTGATGACATATATGTGGTGTACAATACATCCTTGTTACTTTATTCTATTTAAACTATATAAAACTCTTTAGCCTAACAACAGCAGCCTCTTACTGGACGATAGGGCAGGCATTTCTCCACCAAAGCAAAGAACATCTCCAGAGAACCATTGAATTCACTAGTATGATGGTAATTCTCAATGGTTGCTATGGTGTCACTGAAGCTTCCAACTAGCATGTTATCGGGTGGTAGATTGTCCCGCTTGGCCTGCAGAATAAATTTAAAATGGAGGGAAATTCTAAATAGTGCCCCACTCACCTCAATGTGGTCGGATACCACCATCAGAATGCCGATCACATGATCCCACTCAATCAGTGATAAGCCATGGCCGTATTTGCGTACCAGCCGTGCAATGGATAACGATACCTCGTAGACTACAATCAAATGTCCAGACAGTGTAGCCTGCACGGTACAAGGAGAAACTGTTAATACAATACATGACATTATATACTATACAGTACATTTATCTAAGTAACAAACACTTCTGATCACTCTATTGGCTATTGGAGTATTTTGCTATGCCAATGACTGTTGTATTAGAGTATTTCAACAAATCGAATAACTGAGAAAGTTCCAAGTCAAGTTTCAAGTCACCACTGAGTCTCTACATTCAACATAGATTTGTTATTAAGATTCTAACTCCATATTACACCAGCATTAGTAGCTTACATGCTGGTGGTATCTAGTGATCATCAGGAGCACTTGGACAAGGGAACATGTAACTCCATAAATAGCAAAATTCAAACATGGCTGCAGTGTACTATAAAAAGGAATTTTAAAATATTCATTAGGACATTATACAGTGGTACATGCTCGAGTACGTCACATTACCGGCATGAACAAAGCAAAGCGATGGAAACAAAGCTGAATGACATGACAGAGAATGGTTACCAGGACAGCTAGTCTATTGACTAGTGACACAAAATTACTCTGGTTGACTAGTCCAAGCTTTTCCTTTGGCTTTGGTGGCCTTCCTATCCAAGCAGTTTTGTTACCTTGATGCAAAATGATGTAGCGGCCTGTTCTGTGTATCCCTGTTGCATGCAAGATGTGAACAATGATAAATGTCAATAGCTTAAGACACTGTGCCCATAATCTTAGTGTATGGAGTTGCATGCTCCCTTGTGATCACACCTGACATTATGTGCGGAACAGCTATAAAAAAAAACAAAATTAAAAAAAAAAACAAAAAAAAAAACAGTGCAACTCTCCAAAATGGACACTTGGAAGATATGTTAAATAACACTTCCTCTTTCAGAGGTATAAAATCTCTCTCCTCATTATGCAGTTGAGTGAAAAATAGCACTTTTAAATGAAAACCAATAAAACTTGCATAACAAAATTCATAAGACAGTACCAATAATACCATTGCTGTATTCATGAGGCATACAAGATGTACACTATAAAGAGATGGGAGTATGTTACCTGTCGAATGGATGGCAGGACTGAGCCAAAGGAGTGTTTCAGTGACTTCACTTTAAAAGGACCCCACAATGCCATCCCAATGTAGAACACAGCTCCTCTCAACAGCATTGGATCTGATTCACTGGATCTGTTTGAGATAGTAAAGTAACTACACCTACTGGTTACGTTGTCTCTTGATGTCTTGTAACTACACCCAACGACCATGCTTCCACCTCTATGTAGATTGTGCACTTAAACATGACCCCATACACATCATTCAAGCCCCACCCCTAGTATACATACATAGCCACACCCACCTGTTGTTCAGCAAAGAGCACAGTGTGCACATGCCGCTGTGTCCTAAGTGGGTACCCAGGAACTTCCGCATGATCTAAACAATAACCAGAACAATACTCTAATACAACATTCAGTGATGGCACAGTATAGTGGGACCAGTTCCATTATCTGAATATCTATGTGCCAGTTCAACCACAAAAAGTGCTCAGATATTTTCCATTCCAATGAGAGAAAACCATCATTAGGGTGTTCAAAACACAATTACAAATACCTTGGCACATGCAACTACTCTAATAGAGCATACATCCACTCCACAGCTAGCAAAATACCCTAATAGAACAGTCACATCTAGTTGTGGTATAATCTGCATACCAATAACAATTTAATGGACCCCACTGAAATGTGGACATCTCACTGAAAAGGTCACTTTAACATGTTCGTTCCCATAATAGAATAGCTTTCATTTGTTAAAATAGTATAACCAAGTATGGTATCATCATTTGCACCACTCACCTGCCAGCTCTTCTCACAAAATCGTTCCACGTTGAGAGTGTGGCACAGTGTGGTAACAAATGATACTAATGCATCAACTGGCAAACAGCTGTAACAAATTATAGCATTCAGCAGGTCCAGAAATAGGCCCATGTTCCCAAATGAGTCCGGCTTCTTGGCAATGTCACATGCATACCTATTTATACAAAATGAGAAATAATTTTACAGTAGATAAAACACACATTGATAGCACAAAATCTTGATGACCTAAAAATGACAATTAAACTGTCAAATTTTGCATATTCGACAAAATCAATATTGATGAAAATTTTAATAGCTAGTAAGATAGAATGCATTGAACAAATTAACAACAACAAACATACATTAGTTAGACAAATTTTGGGCACTATAATTTCATACTAAGCCACTGTGAACATGATTGACTTACATCACTAGACCCGAAACAACGACATCATCAAGGTAAGCGGCATTGTAGTGCACCATATTGACCAACAGTGTTATATACTCTGACACCCTGACCGGGGGTAATGATGAAACAGCAGGTTATACAGTACAAGGGAGTGAGCATGACACACATACCTTCCAGTGGTAATCACTTCAGGTAGCCATTTTAGCAAGAATGGCCCAATAATTTCTTCAATGTAGTCAACTTTCTTCCCATTTTCAGTCAACACTTTAAGTAGTTCAAACCTGTACATTAATATTATGTCAACAAATGAGGACAGCATATGTCACTTTACAGCGTGAGATATAGTTTAGTTCAAATTCTGACTGCTCTATTACAGTATCATACAGTATGATAGTATAATAGTAGGGACCACAAAGGTGTAGGCGTGGCCCATGAAAAACACCAAAAACAAGCCTCCCATTTCCATGAAGCAGTATTGATTAGGTAACACTAAGCCCAAACAAGTCTTCAGATCGACCCGAAATGCTTTCAACAGTTACTACAGACCCTTTTTTTTAAATTATTAAACAGAATTTTTTACTGACTGACTGACTGACTGATGTCTTCAGACAAGCATAACTCAATAATGACTAAGGCTACCGGCTTGATTTTTTCACTGTTCGACATCATTTCAGCCGGACTTTTGCCTTTTGGCATACCGCAGTACGTACAATGCATTCTTCATGGATTTACCAGTGTCCTCCTTTGTGTCCCATTCATCTTTGCTGACAGTGAAAGGTGTCAATTTAGTATGCAATTTAGATGCAGTATGCGTGGGTTCACCAATCATAATAATTTTATTTACAAAAAAGCTAACAAACAAGTACACAAAAAAATTTGGAATTTTCAACTAGAGTAGGGACCATAGCACACCAATAAAAAGTACTGAAACAAGCTGGAGTAGTGCACAATATTAAATCACAGTAAAACAATAAGAAGTGTTATATCCCTACCGTGCTCAAATGAAATGCACAGTTGGGATATAACACTTCTCATTGTTTTACTGTGATTTAATATCCAGCTTGTTTAGTATCATGCAGTATATGTACATGCTTATTGAGGAAGATAAAGATGTTTTGCTGATAATCTTACTTTGTATTGAAACGTTGCCAGTGAAATTAGTGATTGTGAGTTGTTACAATGGGATCTTAGGAGGATATATGAGTGGACCTTGACTTGACTGTTACGACTAAATCCACTCAAGTGTGAAGCCTTGAACATTACCAACAAATGTTATCCCTTACATTTTAATTACTATATCGGATCTCATTTGATATGTCGGGTCCAGAAAGTGAAGTACCTTGGTGTTTTTGTAACTTCGAAATTGAACTGGTCCAACCACTGCAAATATTATGTACATAAGGCTATAGTTTGTCTTAATCATCAATATCTTCGTCATATTATATTTGGTGCTTCATTCTCAACCAAGAACATTGCATATAAGTGCCTTGTGGGACCTCATCTTGAATACTGTTTGGTCTCCGTTTCCTTCTGCTAACATTAAATTAATTTAATCAGTGCAGTGCAGAGCAGCCCACTGGATCTGTAGCACCTGAAATCCACAATCACATCAATGGTCCAAGTCATCAGACGATTGAATTGCAATGGCCATCCCTGCAGTCTAGACAGCAATTCTTGTCACTGTCAATTTTGCATGATAAAGTAGGACCTTGATTATCCGAACAGTATAAGTGACTGCTCTATTAGAGTATTTCGCCATTAGGTGAACGTTCTATTATGTTCTATTAGAGTAGTTGAACACAACTCTGTATATAAATGAATGTGCTTCATTTATCTGAACAAATTCAGTTATCTGAACACTTTTACGAGTGAGCTGGCACACAGGTGTTTGGATAATGGAGGTCTTACTGTATCTGGAATAAATTTTAGTGATTATTTTGAGTTCAATAAATTGTGTACAAGGTCACACTCCCTAACTTTGAAACTGTTTTCTTCTACTATCAATGTTTTTTGTTACTCTTTTTTTTGTATCTGTGACATTCTTGTGGAACACTACTCCAGTAGATAATTTAGCCCAAAGTCAGGTTAAATATTTCAGATCAAAACTGGAACAGTTTCTATTCTAGAGTATCGTGATTGTTCTTAATTTAGTAATTGTATCGTGTATGTTGTTTTGTTTTGTAATTGTTGTTTTGTACCTGTTTGAATTGTATGTAAGGATATCACCTTGTACAGGCATCTGCCTTTTGTGTATCTCTAAACAATTTGATAACAATAATGAATTTTGTGGTTGTGGCACACAAAAAGCAGCATGTACACAAATACTTCACCCTCACAATTTTGTGATTATCAGGATTATACTATAATTATGTTGTGTAACAAGACAAAACTGTGTGAAAAACAAATTTGGCTTTTCAAAATCCAAAATTTTACTAATTATCTGCAAAATGCACATTAACAATTGTAGATGGGCCTGGATGGGGGCCTATGTGTTGGGAGAACTTCCCGCCAGTGAAACATTTAAGGCAGTGGCAGAAGAAAAATGTAATAATAGCAGTAATAGGAAAAGAAGAGCTACAAAAATGAAGCGAATAAAAGAGGTTATAGTTCCCTTCAATCACAATTAGATTGCTCTCACTGCGATGGAAATGGTCCCAATGTCATAGATATTTCACCAGATGTGCATGTGGTATATCACATGATTTCCAACCAAATGTGACTGTTCTATTAGAGTATTAGCTTACAAGTGTATGTTCTATTAGAGTATTTTAACCCATAACGGCATACATTGAAATCTGACCTTTGACAAGCGTCTTCAGGAATGTTGTGGTCCTTTATTATAGCAAAGAAATGTGACCTCAGAACTCCCAGCTGAGCTAGCTGTAGAACAACTTGGTGTAGCTGTTCAATACACAATACAGCCATACCTGCCCTGACACAAGTGCTGTAATGAAGTCCAGAGCAAGATGACGCACCTCAGTGGGATTGGACTCCTCCAGTAAATCTCTTATTGCTAACCACAATGCTTCTACAGCATGCTACAGTAAAATATGTATACATTGATTTATAGCTATAGTACAATTGTGGGGATATTCGTGTGCTCTTCTGTGCACTTACATTTACACACCCCTACTCACCTCCTCTAGTCGTTGGGTGTTTACTAGCTCGCTGAGCTCTTTTAATGCCTTTGTGCGCTGTGCAAGTGGCACGTGACTGCCTAAAAGCTGTGCAAACACAAGACACATTATATAAAATCACTGAGGATTGTAAATATTTAACAGTATTTAATTACACACGCACCGACAATACATCGTCATGAAAGAACGTCTGTGGCCAGTTCTTTTCCTCTTCCGCAGACCCTGCCATTGTAACACAACGCCACTAGTAAGTGATAAATTAAAGTTACGCAACTTGATACAGTTTTTCTAACTAGTGCCCACCGATAACGTGATTCAGCCCTACACGTATGTGTTGTTGACGTGTACTAGAGCGCGAAACACGGAACAAGACACAAAGTGGTGACTATACTGCGGTATGGATTATGGTGGAACTGTGGAGAACGAGTCGTTGGATCAATTACTAGGAAAATGGAAGGTAGTGAACTAGCTTGTTATCTCATACATACGGTCTGATGTTTGTGCAAACACTTGCGCAAAAGCCTCGTAGTCACAGTCGGATAAGATGTAAAATAAATGGAAACACGTGTCAATGGAGTAATGCCCAGTCATACAAGTGTATGTGCAAGATATAAAAGCTGTACACCATTATGCACCTATCAATGTCAAGCCCCACCCCCCCCAGTACGGGCTATGTGGGGCGTTAGGAGGGGATTTGAACTTAAATTTTGCCCCCAGGGGTGGGGAATTTGAACAAGCGCTCTATAGTAGCATAGATCCTTTACAGTAGTTTTATAAGTGAAGCGCGAGAGAACACTGCGTGATAAAACTGCAGCACCTCGTGTACTTTATCACTGTGGCTTCTGTTTTTACAACACGTTGGTTGTCAAATCCCCTTCCTATCCCCACCTCATAGGGTGGGACTATGTGGGGATTTGACCTGATAATTCACCCCCAGGTAGGGGAATTTGACTTTCCACTTGATCAAATCCCCACTATATCCCCACCCTCCCCGTACTGGGGGGGGTGGGGCTTAACATTGATAGGTGCATTAGAAACACAACGGGGTGACACACAGGCACTCACTGTAGGTAGATCTGCGACCGCGGTCTAAGTCAAAGGTCAAGGCCACCAAAATCGTGCCAATTCAACGGTCAAGGGTAAAAGCTTCCAGCCCACAATTGAAAAGTGCTGAAATATAGTCGCTAAGTCACCGGTCAAAGGTCGAAAAAGGCTCTTAGTCACAGGTCAAAGCGAAATTTCGGCCGGTTAAACGCGGTCGCAGATATACCTACAGCGTGTACCTATGTGACACCCCCTTGAAACATAAATTCAAATGTGTTGCAATTGTACTAGTAAAAGTACAGTGGTACAATGTACCTTACAAAATTATTGGTGACCTTGAAAACTGTTGAGTCAGTCAAGTTTTCTTCTTCTTAAGTGTACGGAACTAGACCTTGTAGGACCAAGAGGCCTTAGATTAAAGCTTCACTGCCACTTATGTACTGTTAAGCCAACTCCTGATTCATATAGACAATAACACTGTAGTGTTTCCTATATATCAGTTGGAAAGTTGTAAAGTTAAGGAGTGACATGTATATATGGGTTTGTCACATGTAAATGGCTTCATTTTCACTTTATGTTACCTTTTTGCTGGAGCAGGGGGCTCTTCCAAGGGCACCAAACTCAACCTTATATAAACCTGTGCTACATATTGAGCAGAGCCAGTCCACTTTATAAGAATTCAGCTACAATCATGTTCTGGTTGAGAAATGTGTATGAATTAATAAGGATGCAAGTGGCTGCAACTGTAAATGCCAGACATAAAATTTATAAATTTAAAATGTTTATGCTATCATTTGTAGTGTAGACATTGGATTGCATGACCAATTGAATGGCGGACACCTTGATAATCAGGACATGGTCCCATTTGTATGTGTACACATATTTAAACTCCTGAAATCAGGTACTGTACAACAGAAATTTTTGAAAACTTGATGAATCCACACTTTGAGGAATTAATTGTTACCGAAAATCAGGAAATTATAATGTGTATACACTTTTAAGGTGCTTTTTTACGAGTTACAAGTCGACAAATTCATCAAATTTGTCACCTTTTTTCTTTCATCAAAATTTCTTGTCGTACAATACTGTGTAGTTTGTATGTATGTAGTGTGTGACCTCATAACTCTTACAGGTATTGGACATAGAAGACAATACAAGTGACAGGTCATCTTCATCATCAACTAGCAATGTAGACACTGACCTGGCTGGGTATGTGTGTACATGTAGTAGCAATAGTTAACTAAAATCATGGTAACAGTATCCTATTTGATGAGGGGCTAGGGTGACACAACTGCATGTAGGAGGTCAGTGGTCAAATTCAACAGTGAAGTTGATGCCAAGTCAATGGTGATAAGCATATATGGTTGCAGGACACAAGTCAAACACTGAATGGCTTTAGGTCACAGGTCAAAATGAAGTTTTGGCTGGTCAAAAACTGTGTTTGTGGTTGTAGATCTCCTGTGTGTCTATATGACAACACTCCCTACAGCAAGAGCGGCCCCAGGAATTTTGGTGACTGGTTTCCAAACTTTTACTATTAAAAAAATTAAATCTAGGGGGGTGTGGGGGCAAGATTTTCCAGAAAATTGTGTAATTTGAAATGGAATCTCAGAGGCATAGCCAGGATTTTTTAAAGGGAGATCAGTTCCAACAGCAGTATTGAGTTACCAGAAGCAGGGGTCTGGGGGTGCAGCCCCCAGCTGCTGAGAGACTTTCAATGAATCAAAACTCCATATTTTATGCAAAAAATAGTATAATGCATATGACCAAGAGTGAATAATAGAGAAGAGAGTATCCATCTGCCATATACCATATCAAAAATGATCCTGTAAAGTCTGCTTGTTAAAACATTTTCAAAGAAGGTGTTAAATTAGTCTATTAACAAGTGGTGTGCACATAGGCTTTGTATTGTGTGTAAGTGTTAAAGGTGATGATTACTAGATATGAACACTTTTATGATACCCTACATTTTACTGAAATATGCAGAAAGACTTAACAGGATCATTTTTAACATGGTATATGGCAATTGGATACTCTCTTCTCTATTATTTACTCTTGATATGACATAGCTATATAAGTGCCCGGGGATGAAGCCTGTACTCATATACCTGTACCTAGTGGACACAGACAGCATAACACATAGAGACACATATAGACATCTTTAAGTGATAGTTATCTCACTGGTATAGGGACCATGGATCCACTGATATAATTAGAACGACTTACAATCAATACATTATAACTACAAAATACAGTAGCTAGCTAACTATTAAGAGAAACACAAAATGTGGCTGTTCTATTAGAGTATTTCAATCTAAACTTTTGTACTATTGCAAATCACTGTAAAATATAATTTTGAGTACCTGAATACACTTGACCAGTTTCTGGAAACCTCAGAAACCCCCCTAGATCTGTCCCTGTGTTTTCATACTTGGGAAAGTGGTGATATTTAGATGTTGTTGAATATATTACAATCATTTATTTCTCAACTTTTGTCTGTTGCAGTTACTAACTAGTTAATTAACTACTCAAATAGAACAATCTTCAGTTATATTTCTAACAGATTTTTTTTTATGCTAGCAATGTACATATGTATTTTCTCAAAGATTTCATAGGTGAGATATTTTTGCTCTCAAAAGGAAGTTGATATTTATATATTCAATAGTTGCTGTGCTTTAGCTGAACCCTCGTTATCCCTTCTATTCCACAAATCACTGTCTGAGTAGTAATGCTGTGCAGTCCTTTAAATACCATTAAAAAGTACTTCAATAGGATAAGAACAAAATATTGATATGCACACACCCTGATTCATCATCGCTTTTATAAAGGAGAAAAAAACATAAATTTGCATAGATATCTGTCTGTCAGTGGTTGTGGGTTTACTTTTGTGTACTGTGTTGATTATGGGGTTATTGCTAGGGTGGAATTCGCTCTTGACGACCATGGAGATGTCACCTGGTTGTTACCCTCAGGGGTTGAGGTCAATGGTCTCTTCTTGACAACGTCTTATCGGGTAAGCAGCTAACCCCTTCCTCTTTGTGTGCAGCATTTTATACTCCTCCTTAGCTTGGAGAAGAAGATATAAAGTTTATTGATAACACCAGTGGAGCGTCATACAAGTTTAGTGTGAGTTGAGTGTACATGTTTGCAGATCATACACACTTGGTAGAATACAATATTTACTAACTTCAGTGCAACTCACCCATCACAAATAAAGCTTTCGTAATTTGTCCAGCTTGGAAAAAGCATTACATACTAGTTAAAGCACTGCCACACATACAATATGGAAATAAAAGCATGAGGGCGTGTGTGAGAGACTAATATAGCACGAGGTGAAGCCGAGTACTATGTTAGGCTCAAGACCAAGCCCGAGTGCTTTTATTTTCGTATTGTACAAACATAGTGCCTTTAACTGGTTTAGAGTGCTGTCTTGTTGTCTTGCTTGGAATGTTTGTTTCATGAATTCAAACCGCGTCGGTTTTCAGCCATCAGACAATTGGTAAGTGTCTATGTAGTACAGTTGTGGTAGTAATACAAGCAAATAGTATCTTTTTGGCTACTTTTGGCAATTAAAAATGTTACGCACATGATTTGTTTTTCGTATTTATTTTCCAATCAATGCATAACTGTTCTTTATTTTCCATAACTGTACTTTGTTGTGACGCAAATGGAAAATATAGCACACTTGAATGTGTTACGGAAAGTAGAGCACTCTTTCGCTTTGATCTCGCCAATGCAAGGTACTTTAATGTACAAATAGAGCAACTCTTTGTGGTGCAATAAAGCACTGTTTGCCAGAGTTAAGTGTAGTTTATGAAATTTAAAGTACACTTTTTCCTTTGATCTCGCCCACGTAAAGTTCTATTTTCATGCTAAGGTTTATATGTGTGTATAATATATAATGTCATATTATGCAGTATTTTCACATGGACACTCAAAAGTGTCCAGGTTGAGTAACCCACTCACAAGCAATCATCAGATGATGGTATTTATTGAGTGATAATTGTCTTCTAAGCACTATGTATTCACCCAAAACCACAACTCACTTTTACTACTGCTTTGTAGGTTTGAACTAGCTCCTTATGATATTTTATGACTTCTTATAAGAAGCTCATATGAATGCATTTACCCGGTTGAATGTGGTTTAAAGTGACCATATGAAAAGGGTGATTGTGGCCTATGTAATTGTTTCATGTGGTTTATAAACTGTACATGTTCTTTGATAATGTTCTGTATAGCCAGAATGCAGAGGAGGGCTATAAGCGCTACTTATCTATATTGCTCTTAATTGCATTCTTTTCTTTGGTATTTCACGTAACCCTCAATAGTCGCAATACTAAACTGAAAATGATGGGGTTCACTGGGGTTCGTTAGATATTCAGATCCTCCTTCACGTAGGCTTCAAGGCTATGTACTTTGTTTTCTCAAAGCACTTGAGATTCGTGGTAAAATTAATAAATTGTGATTTGATGCATTCAACTTCACTAGACTTGTCACCTACGTTTTCTATAATGAAACAACGACCCTTCGCTACGTTACACTGAGATCGCTGTTTTACCCTCCTCAACAAAACAGATTTTGCATAATTTATTTTATTGGCGCATTAAACTCTGGCTTTGTTACCAGCTAATTCAGTGGGGTTTGCTGGGGTTCACCACGCCGTTAGATTTAGAAATACATAAACTTTCAAATGCACTATAGTTTTATTATAATTGTCTTGAAATGAAGATTTTCCAATGAAAATGTACAGCTCACGTGAACGTGTCCAACCTCCTCTGGCCAGAATGTTTTACAACATGCTTCCCACACTAAATATTAGTTCTCCTGAAAAATTATTCTGCAAGGCAGCTTCAATTAGCAGACTTACAGTAGCAACAACTTTTGGACATCAGTGCGTGGTTTATATCATGTGCTGATTTGAACTCTAATTCTAGTCACATGTGACTTACAAACTCTT
This sequence comes from Dysidea avara, assembly GCF_963678975.1. Taxonomy (NCBI): domain Eukaryota; kingdom Metazoa; phylum Porifera; class Demospongiae; order Dictyoceratida; family Dysideidae; genus Dysidea; species Dysidea avara. The sequence continues at coordinate 45,070,441 of NC_089274.1, forward strand.
ATCTTATAGATTGAGCTGGGTCCAGGGATGATGCGACTAACAGCTAAACTTGAGCGACGTCGTAACGGAGTGTGTATTAACTGCCAACAGGTAACACAATGGCATCAAGATTACATTATTTTTTCAGTATGTCATTATCAGATCCAGGAACCCAAGCCACCCCCACCATTGACATTCCAGTTATTGCCTGCCCTGGAAGATGGCTTCTTTTCTGACCTGGCTATCCGCAGTGAAGATGGCTTCAAAGTGAGAAGAGCCAAATATATGTGTTTAGTGATTTTCTAGGTATGCAATGGACTTGCAAAGGGTTTGGTCAAAGCTGTTTGACATCAGCTTTTTTTTGGTGTCTTCATTAACAACTTGTATAGTAATTTGCTATTTGTAGGGCATACTATATTTTTACATGGTGTTAACACCTCGTACAGGCTATACAATAAATAAACAAATAAAAACTGGGGAAGCAAATACCAAACTGTGGGCTAAAAGTATGTATGGCTGCAACAAATATTTGATCCGTTTGGATATTCGTTCATCAGGATTTTATCCAGATACTAAAGTTGTTTACTAGTAAATTATAAATCTTTACGGTGGAAATGGCATTGTTTACCATCAATATTTCTACAAGACGTACAGTTCTGCCATGTACAATTGATGACAACCACCATTGATTTTGCATATACAGTGTTTTAGGAAGAAAGTGGCTGTGCATGTGGCAATATGTAGCTGAATTCTAGCATTTTTGCATTAATCTACTGTAAATATTACCAAATAGTTCAGTATTCGTTTGTTAAAGCATCCAAATATCTGGATACTAAATTTGACATTTGTTGCAGCCCTATCTAGAAGTACTTCAGCCTTTCTTTGGCTTTCATCATGATCCTTGAATGTATAGCCTTCCTGTTGTTTCTTCCAGCAGGATTTTCCTGCATTAGGCTCCAAGCAACTGAATAGTCCTGAAAGTTTGGCAACTATGTACAATGTATAGCCAAGACTAGTTGTATAGTTACTGTGTGAAGGATCATGTGCGACATTTAGTTACCACATGTTTGTCCCATGTGGTCCTCACATGGTGATCATGTGATGTCATCGTCTAGTTCAACGTTCATCGAGTGGTCTTGGGGAACAGGATGACTGGAATGAAGTACCGAGATTGGGAAATGCTGCTGTCTGGGAAACCACAAGAACTGCTAAGGACAGTGTTGTAGTAAGTATTGAAGTGGGATTTCATTTCCAATGTTCATTCCTGTATTCCATTCCAGCTATGTGTACACAGACTCATTGCCAGTGAACCTCAAACAGTCGGTTGCTAGAGAAGTGGAGGCTTTTGCCAAAACTCATCCAAAATTATCTGAATTATCCAAATTGTGTAGTTCTTATCTTGAGAAGTATGCCTTGAAATCAAGTTAGTCTCTCTGTAGTGTGTGTGTGTGTGTGTGTGCGTGCGTGCGTGCGTGCGTGCGTGCGTGTGTGTGGTACAGTCTCTCCTGTTAATCCTACCCTCAGGAAGATTTGCCAGTAGTGATTCATATATAGATACATTGCTTCAAGTCAGTTCAACTGAGTAGGCATGACCATTTATATATTAGCCAAAGGCTTTGCTATTACCTTTGTGTGTGTGTTGTGTTTGTAATGTAGTACACTCCATACTCCACGTTATTCACTACACTCTATTATTCCTCCTTTAGCTATTACAGAGATCATTCAGGATCTCCATCAACGTATTGACACCATCAAAACCATCATCACTTCTCTACCACTGTCAGACCCTGCCAAGTTAGTGTATGCTGTTCACCAGATCACTAAGGAAGTTGGCATCAGTAAGTCCACTCACTGATGATGTGCAACATCTAATAGTAGTGGGGAGGTTTTATTTATTCTTGATAGCCTAGCAACACGTTAAGGTCACTTGTCCAACCAGCAAATTTCCTAATGGGTCTCACCTATGTGTACAGTCTGCTCTATATGGTCAAAATATTTATTCATGGGGTGACAAGGTGGTTGCTATCTCAAAGTTCCATCACAAAGTGTTATTACACCTAAAGCTATCCTAACTGCTATTACACTTAAGACCAGCCTGGTCAAAGCACACCTGCAGGAACTACCCAGCTACCCTCCCAACCTTCCATTCCTGTGTGAGCTAACAACACCACTTACCATATACGTAGTAGGAAACTGTGGTGGTGGTACTAAACATTTGCAAAATCCAATCTGCAAAAAATTTTTGGCCATCACCATGCTCCGTGATGTGTCGCTACACATCACATATAGATAACAATGGCTGGAAATACGTATACGTACTTTGGCGGGAAAAACATTGGACAAATTAAAGGACAATTTGCCAATGTTTTGTACCACCAAACTATATGGTATATAAAACTGTTTGGTATTCTGAAGCGATTCCTTCAACGCTGAGTTGTAAAAAAGTACAAACCATAGATAGGTTTTCACTGAGAAACAAACATATCGTGAACTTTCATTTCACTGTGTCCTTTCTATTAAGAAGAGGTTCTACTTTACTACATGCATTTCATACTGTATGATAATTGTTCTTGTTGTTTAGTTTGTATTCGCTTTGTTGTCTTGTGTGAGACCTACTTGAGACGTAAGGATGAACTGACCAAAGCTGAACGAAAGGAAATATTAGAGTACACCCGAGGAAGGTTAGTGTCAGAGGGGGTTGGTTAGTTTATATTTCATACCTAATTGCAAGCACTGGTTGTTAAATTAGAGGCTGTAATTGTTTGAATAGAAGACACAAGTCAATATGGTACATTAGGTTTTTGGTCATATCTAAATTGAAGCATTCCTGGTAGAAGATTAACGTTTAGAAAAAATCTTTATAACTTATACTTTCATTTACGTAAGTTGGTGTCTCTTTTGAACAGGGCTACAGTAGAGATTTAAGACTGTGTCTTTTAAGAGCTTATAGTCACACATGTTGTTTATATTATTTGCATGCAAGTCTAGTGGAGTCTGACATGTTACCCACCTGTTTATTGTGTAGAGTTCCAATGTTTCTAGATCAATCTCGAGAGGCCATTGAACTGGTACTAGAGAAATGGCAGTCAATACCGATGGATCAGAGATATGAAATAGCTCACTACCTCCTTCCAGAGGTATGTACGTACTCAATATTTTATTCAAGAATCCAATCCTCAATCTACATTTTGTTTATTCGTGTATATAAAATAATTTGTACTAGTAATCTTATATGGAAATATATGTCTTTATTTTTAAACAAGCCAATGAGGCATGTTGGAACATTTGTAAAGGGATGTCTTGATTTTATAACAAAAAAAAACAGATTTGAATTCTTTTGGTGATGTAGGTTAACAGAATTTGGGATTTGTTAGCTGGAATGGTTCGTCATGGCAAGGAGGCATTTAGCAAGGTGCACAGTCAAGTGCAGAAAGAGTCCAAGAAATTCTCAAAGAAGATTAGTGAACATATTTACCTTGTCAGCCACCTTGGGGAGATGAGAAGACTGCGTAAGCTACAGAGAGAACTTGAGGGTAGCAGCGGTGTCATTGATGTGATATTGCAGAAAGAGTAAGTTGCCATGGAGTGGCCATTAATTATCCAATAAAGCCTCACTAAGTAGTTGCATCTTTAATAAGGCCACCTCATTATAGTGACCATGTCAAGTAGGTCCCAAACATAGCTAAGGTGTACTTCATGACCTCATTAACAAGACCACCTCATTATAGTGACCATGTCAAGTAGGTCCCAAACATAGCTAAGGTGTACTTCATGACCTCATTAACAAGACCACCTCATTATAGTGACCATGTCAAGTAGGTCCCAAACATAGCTAAGGTGTACTTCATGACCTCATTAACAAGACCACTTCATTACAGTGACAGTGTCGAGTAGAGCTAATGTATAATTTGTGACCATAAGGCCACTGGACCATGTTTTTGATCATAAGTTTTAGCGTTGTACATACACCCTGTATGCGTGGGACTATGACACTTATTACACACCTGTATAGAAAGACCAACACTCGATTCCAAACTGGCCATTTTAATCCACCTAGTTAATGAGCTACCCACCTAGTAAGACCAGAAAATATTATCCCATAAATCTAATAAGACAATTTCCATTAACTACTTTCTTGTACTGTAAATGCAATGATAAAAATTTGGTAAGCAACTGTGCCCCCATTGAAAATGTACAGTAAATTTGTTTGACCAAAATATGTGGTAATTGATTGGTAAAGTTATTTGTAACACTCTAATGACATACTGATGAATGACAATTTACATGTATGTGTTTAATTGATACTAGATGGCTTCAAAAACTACTAGTTTGAAAGTTTTTCATAGTTTGCACTCACTTCTGTTTCCCCCACAGGACAAAGTTTGATGTACTTGAAGAGAACATCAAAGTTGCTAGAATGTTGCAAGTGTTCTCATCTATAGAAAGATCAGTAAGGATAATGTTGTTGTAACATTGTGTAATGTGGTGTCACACACAGCTCAATCAAGCTGCCAAACAATTGCACAGCGCTAAAAGGATGATTCTAGTAGAAAACGTACTGGAATGGAAACAGTGGAAGTTGTATGTTTCCTATGTCACCTCACACCTGGTATGTGGTATGCAGCATGGAAGTTAGTACATGTCCTTAAGATGGTTCCCAATACAGACATGGGTGTTGGCTAAGGTTCATGCTGCTGGTGATCTCTTTAAACCAGTAGCAGTTGATGTGTGTCGCCATATTGGACAGAAGACATTCAACGATGCCGTAGTGTCACTAGGTTTGTTGTCCGAGAGTGAACTACCTCGTGGTAGCAACGATGACAGTGACATCACCGTGGTTTCATCATCAAGTAGTGGAGCATCTGCTAGTGCTCCTTCATCTGCTAACATCTTAACGGTAACCATTAGCAACACACACAAATACCATTACATGTGTCACACTATTATAACTTACATTCCAGGGTACAGGGTTGCTGTATTTATGAAAAAGAAATGCCTACTTGATAAATTCTCTACCAAAGCATCCTTTGCAGAACACTTGCATATATAACATGCCCTGTTTCCATGTGGAATGTGTATATTGATAGTAATTTTAATGTCAGGTATGGCTCCACAGTGTTTTGAGGTTTCAATAAACAAAACTAGGTCACTATGCAATGTAGATGGAGTGGAATGGAGGAGTACTAACCATGGTCCCCCCACACATTCACACGCTCCCCTTGTAATATTCAACACTTGTGATAAATGTAGCATGTAAAGTAACTGCTGGATAATTGGATAAAATATTGCAACTAGACTGTTGTATCTGTTTCCTGCTGAGGCTGCAAAAGTGCCATAGCAATGTTCAGAGATGTATTTCCTTAAATGGCAGAGAAAGTTATCCAATGAAACCCTTGGTGAAACCTTTAGTCACCTTGTAAGGTTTAGTCACTTTGCATGGTTGAGGTTGTAAGCAGGTGGCTGTATGGGGAAGGTATGGCTATTGAAGATGTAGTGCTAAACCAAGTAAATACGGTACTATTACAACCCACTACTTGGTATGATTGTAACTGCTACTTGTACGGGTAGTATATCATTTCAACATCTAGTTACACAGTGTCTTTGTGCAAATCTAGCAGTTGATCCACAATATCTGCTTACATTTGTGGATCAAAAATGGATCATGTAGTAGTAGTAGTAGTAGTAGCTTAGTATTGTGTTTCATGTCTAGATGGCTATGCAGCTACCTCCAGCTAGTAGTAGCATACTGGCACAGGGGATTTCCAAGCTGTTGTGCTCACATGAGCTCTCAGATATGGAATTCATTGTGGTGACACCGCCCACTTCACCATCAGATGTGCCTACATCAGAGAACATTGTAATTCCTGCCCACAGGGTGATTGTAGCAGCACGTTGTGAATACTTCAGGATGGCCTTGCAAAGTGGCATGAAAGAATCTATTGATCGGTGAGCATTATTAAGATACACACATGCACAAGATCCTCCAAGACTTAGTAGATGGTTACTTAACTGAACTAGGTAGCACTTTAAAACAGCAATTTTCACCCACAGTAAAATAGTTATTCATGATATGGAAGAGGCAACATTTCGGTCCTTCCTGACATTTGTATACTCTGGCATCTTGGAGACTGATAAAATGAACACAGAAGAGGTTATTGAAATGTTGGCCATTGCTGATCGTTATGAGGTGTGCACATGTCACACACATGTAGTGCATGTCTTTATCACATGTCTTCCACATAGATGGTGTCCCTCAAGTCACACTGTGAACAATTATTAATAGGACAAGTGAAGGATTCTACTGCTTTCTTACTGCTAGCTATAGCTGATCGTTATTCAGCCATAAAACTGCGGGTATGTATGCTCTATAAGAATTTCCTTTTAGCATGAATACCTTACTGCTGTTTATAATAGGAAAGGACGATGAGTATCATTCTAGACAGGCCTGATTTAAAAGAAAAGGAGCAAGATGCATTTACATCTCTACCAAAAGATCTTAGAACTGAGATCTTACAACTACTCCATGCTGGACCTGTGACTACAGGAAAGAAGTGAGTAGCTAAAAACCACACAAAACAAGAAATATAGTTGTTGTAGGGAGAAACCATCCTCTAAAGATGCTGTACCCAAAGCTCCATCGACTATCCCATCAGTAAGTGAAAAGTTTAAACCAGTCATACACACAGAGCAATTTTGTTTATGCAGGATCTTCCCAGAGAGCATCACTTAAGTAGTAGTAGCAGTGATGACAGCGTACCATCCTCCTGGGATAGCAACACTGCTGAACCATTAGAACTAATGTCATCATATATTGAACAGTTAAGGAATGTAGTCGGGGATGAACCCACCGATGAAGTATTGTCTGAAATATTGTTAGCTGCTGATATGGACATTAATCGGGCTATAAACTTTTATTTCAACTTGACATGATTTTGAGAGAGTAATAATAGTACATACAGATTCATGTGTATTTGGGAGTGTTGTAATTTATCAATTCTGAGATTGTATATTTGAATATCAATGTTTGCTATCCTGTGTTGTCTTTGTCTTCCTGCTAACTATTCTTCTTGGCATTCCAACTGTCCTCTGCTTGCGACGTTCCATCGATTTCTTAGTGGCCATTGATAGCTTCCCAGTTATAGTATGCTGTGGCTGATGAGAAGCAGAAACTCTATGAAATGCCTGCAAGTAGAATGACTACATTAAAACTACTCAACAGGAAACACACCATGACACATTACTACATGCAAACATCTTGTAGACTATTATCAAAAGAATTTCGTTTTCTTACTGGTGTTATAGGGGGTTCTTTGTAAGCCTTCTCTTCTCTTAGCAATCGTGAGTGAGCTATATATGCCATTTGCTGTGTCACTGATGTCTCAAAAAAGATCTTGTGTAAATTTAAACGGGCCACCTGTAGCTGCAAGATTACAGCACTAAAATTAATGATGAACACAATATTGTATCTTTGAATACCTGTAGATTTAGTCTCTTGTATAACTCAACATCATGTGATGAAGAACTCCCATCAGTAAGAGACTGCAACACAGTAGAAGTATCCTAGAATAATGTGAGGATGTGTTATGGACCATTACATGTGTGTTGATTTGAGGTTAACATGCATGGGATAACACCCCAATACAAACATGCAACAACCAGAAAATGTTTGAACTGTATGAGCTTAGATTACTAATATATGTATGCCTAATTTGGTCACCTTACCCCAAATTAATTGAGCAAGTAACTGTATTGGGTAGATCACTTTGTATAACTAATAGTTAGCCCACTTAAAGATTGGTTGCTTCCTTAAAATGTTATTGTACTAATGAGAATAGTGTATACCTTGATTGTCTTCACTAATCCTTGTGCTTTATGTGATTGGAGTAGTCTACGAACTAGGAATCCTTTAGCTATGGCTGTCACTTTGTGCCATCTTTGTTCAGCAAATTGGTGCCATCTCTGTTCATTGTTTGAAGGGCTTGAAGTCCAAGTAAGTCGTCGCCTTGGGGTGGTCTGTTTAGAGGCAGTCACTTTGACAGGGTGATTCTGAACATCTTGGACATGTTGTACCCCAGAATGGGACTGAAGTTGTGGACTCAATGTTATGGAATGGGACTGAAGTTGTGGATTCTGTGGAACAGTTCTAGAATGGACAGCGGACATTGGACTGGGGCTGTGTGACTGAACATGGAAGCTGGTATTACTAGATTGATTTAACCTCTGATAACCAGATCCACTGTCACTAAAGGGAGTCCCTCCAGCGCTTAGTAATGCCCCACGTTGTTTCTGTAGCTCTTCCAATTGCTTTCTAGTCTACCAAACACAAAACAGTAGAAGTAATAGTGTCCAATTATTCAACTTCCGCGTCAATACTTCATTTAAAAGTATTTCAATACCTGAATCTCGCTGAGACGAAGCTCCACAAATCTTCGTAACTGTTTCAGCTCTTCGTGCTTCCTAGTTGTAATTTCCCGCTCTTTTTGAATGGCTTCCTCCTTGTATCTCAATAACTCAGCTCTTTCTTCTTCAAACACCTAACAGTTATATCCTATAACAATTCATCGCGCTCACAATGATCAACATTACTGGAAATGGTAGCGAATCCAGCGAAACTCTACTCGTTACCGCCATTGCTGCAAACTTTTCAAACTGTAATTAGAAATCACCTTCCTATTTACGGTACAGCATTGGGGGGTAGTTGCAATGGCGGAAAATAGCTTCATCTTAACGCAGAACCAATACGATGGTAAGTATGCTATCTATATTTGAATTTTGTAGCCGATCTCGCTACTCTTTTTGTTTGTCTTTGTGGGGGAATGCTGTGGTTTAACGCATGCTCAAGATTTCCTGCTCACAGTGCTAATCGGCTCTTGCAGTTTTGAAAACAAGGGCGCAAGCGTCAAATCTATTGCTTATATCATCTTTCATCATTTTATTACAGTGCTAGCCAAAGTGTACAGAGAAGCTGATGTTGAAGAAACTGGCGTCGTAGATGCGGCAAAGGTCCCCTCCCTTGCCGCAAAGATATTGGGTAACAACATCACCGATCATGAAACGCAGCTAGTCCAAGCAAAGACAGAAGCTAAAGCTGGCGAGGGTAAGAAATACATATAGGACTGCAATGGCTACCCAATTGCTGGTATGTGGTGTGTGTGTGGATTGGTCATTAATTAGTGTTGGTTGCTTTGACTGTGGTCGATAACAATGTGTGTTATCTCAACTGAAACCTGGTGTATGCACAATGGTAGGTTGTGTTCATCATTAACAACATCTCCCTCACCTCATCACACCACAGCCCCACAGTGGCCATGAATTGTTTTGTACATGTCACATTTGTTGATGAAAGGAGTTGGTTTAATAAACAGTGTTCTTTATGTTCTAGTACTTAGTGTTGGCATGGTTACAGCCTGGTTGAATTTCACTTTAAATTGATGTTTTGTGTGTCTGATGTACTATAGGTACAGTGGCATTTTCTGACTTTGTCGAGATTATGACAGAGGTGATGATGCAGACGACGCGATGGGGATACCTGCAGACGAAGCTTGATGCTTATGTTGGATTTGATACCATTCAAGATCAAATAAGAAAGAAATTCATTAAACGGGGTTTCGAATTTAATGTCATGGTTGTTGGAGAATCAGGATTGGGAAAATCAACCATGGTGAATACTCTATTCCGTTCCAAGTTGAGTCGGCCATCCTGCACGCCTGGAGCACACCAAATTCCAGCCACCACTGAAGTTAATAGTGTTAGTCATGGTAAGATATTGATTGGGGGTTTAGTGGTTAGTAGTGTACTGACTGTGTCTGCAGTGATTGAAGAGCAAAGTGTAAGACTGAAGTTAACAGTAACGGATACACCAGGGTTTGGAGATCAGATTAATAATGACAAGTGGTAAGAGATTTGTAGTTTGCTCTTAAATAGTAATTTGAGCAGATTATAACAATATTATTCCATTGTCTTCTCTTGTGTTTGTATAATACATTTATAATTAATAATTTGTACCTTTACAATAACATTGTAGGTCTATTTTGGGTTTGTATTGATAATTTTTCTTTAAGAGTAATTCACATTGGTACCTACTGCAAATGATGGAGGAAAAAAATACTATTATTTAACCAGATCTTTACTCTAGTTGGGTACCCATTCTGGACTACATCAATGACCAGTTTGACTTGTACCTTAATGAGGAGAATGGTATGGTACGTAAGAAGATCATCCCGGACACCAGGGTACATTGTTGTCTTTACTTTGTTGCTCCTACTGGTCATAGGTGAGTGATAGTTGTAGTTTAGGTTAATTAGGTCACTACCCATGGACATGCATGCATACACATACTACACACACTAACTTGAACACATGCATATGTCCGTCACCCGGCATCCATTCATTGTCAATACTCTGTAAGAGTTCATGTTTACAAGTAAAAAGGTGACTACTAAGTGAAATTTTACTGTACAAATGATAGCAAGTTTGGTTTTGCCATTTCAATCATTAATTAACTAGATATTTAGTCACATGCACACATACACACACACAAGCAAAGCCTTCAGCTACCATACTAGCATGATCACACACCACCTGCATTGGGACACCTGTGTACTACTCAAGGGCTGTGCCCACAGGAGGCTGTACCATGTGAAGGTGAAAGCCCACCTGGATCTTCACCACATTTGTGTGAGACACAGACGTTTGTCATTTGCTTCCAGATCCCCTTTTAATTGCTGGATGGACTGAAGCAATACAGGTGAGTTTTTTTGCTCAAGGAAACGACAGTGACAGCAAACTGGACATATAACCTAACCTTTTCTGATTACCATGCTGGTGCTTTAACCACTTGGCACTACATACACACGCACACACACACACACACACACACCTCAATATACGATTGTTCCATTACAGTTTAAAGCCACTGGATATAGAGTTTATGAAAAGACTAGACCACTGTGTCAATATTGTACCAGTTATTGCCAAGTCTGACACACTCACTGTAGATGAAAGAGAAGCATTCAAACAAAGGGTGGGTTATGTTTACTTCTTTGTAGTATGTTTTGTATCATAGGCTTTTTATAAACTTGTAATGCATTTTGTTTTGAGAAGTTTAGCAGATTCCAATTTCTGAGTGATTCAGTAAATGAAGCACTGAGCTTGCTGTAACAGTTTTGTGTTCTATAAAATCTTATTCCTTGGATCAGGGTTGCTGTATGTCATGTCAACATTTGAGTAATGGAATTTTGTAGGAGCTATATAAGATCAATCAAGGAAGGTTCATAGTATTGTAGTTTTATAAACTAAGACAACATTATTTTCTGTTGAGAAGTTGTGACTGATACTAAATGGTGTAGTGTGTTTGAGTATTGGTGTCTACCAGTTCTCACTGCTCCTTTCCTTCACGACAGATTAGGGAAGATATACGTCATCATGGAATAAACATCTACCCTTCAGCATATCCTAATGAAGATGATGAAGATGCCCAAGCTAGTGCTAAGTACGAGGTAGGGAAATGATGCTCTCCCCCTACTCCTGCGGGTCATAATAACACTGTGTTGTCACAGGCTCTCATACCATTTGCCATCATTGGCAGCGACCGAGAACATGGCGTTAACAACAAGCGTGTGTTAGGACGACAAACAAAGTGGGGCTTTGTTGAGGTTGAGAACAAGAAACATTGTGAGTTCTCCCAGCTCCGAGACATGTTGATTAGGTGAGTGACACACATCTCTGGACACAGTATTTTCAGCGATTGTTGTAAGTCACTAACTGACTGTCAGTGCAATATTTTTATTGTGCAATGTCACGCTTGAGTTGTAGACCCTGTGAAATCTTTTATCAGGATCTTTCATGGGTTTTTCATTCGATGAAGTTTAAAGTTTTTAATAGGCTATAGAAGTTGTTGTTAGCAGACTTACATGTCCACCTTTGAAACATGATGATAAGCTCTGATAAGAATTTACCCTTAATGGATACCATAGCAACCTGTTTATAAGAACTTCTTCCCTAGATCACAATTGGCAGCACTTTTTGCAATGTTGTGCTAAAGCAAAGTGTGGTTGCATGTGTGTGTGTGTGTGTGTGTGTGTGAGTGCTATAATTGGCTGTTCTTTGAGTAAAATAACCTATTAGCCTTATCCGAAATTACATCACAAACATAAAAATGGCTGCTATATGGTAGGGAGACTTTTGTAAAGTACGACTATGGGAAGAAAATATTGAACAATTGTATCTCAGCCAAGAAAGAAGATATTGGCTCAAACCTGCCAGTATTGTTATACCAAGAGTTTAGCTATATGGTACTGTTGTTTGTAATATGAGATAAAACCACATATGATGCCATTCGTGCAAATTGCAAGAATACTGAAACCGTACCGCTATACTTTATGTGACCCCAGGATATGGTTTCAAATTTATGAAACACTGCATTAGTATTTATAGTTTTCTTTTCTAGTCTTCAACTTTTTGTATATCTATTCTGTAGCATATTGTACAGGTATTTCTGATAGCTGATTTGTTGATGCATCCACCTCATAATAATGGTGTGGTGAAACCTCACTAAACAGCCACCTCTAGTGTCTATGTTTCAAAGTATAGCTTAAGGTGTACTGCATGAACTCAATAATATTATCACCTAGTTATAGCAGCCATATAGTACCAAACAGCACTAAAGATGACCCCAATAGTAAGGTACCCTCATTATTGGGTCCATAATTTGGTCTGAATTAATGAGCTTTCACCACATAACAATATTCTGTTTATTCCCTACCTACAGGACTCACATGCAGGACCTAAAAGAGACGACTGACAAAGTTCATTACGAGAATTTCCGCCAGGCACGAATGTCTCACAGTTATGCTGGGGAGAGCAACATTTAGAATGAACACCACATTAGCTCTCAACCATTTTTTTTCTGTTTACATAAATCTAGTGTATCAACGACAATCATTCAACTAACTTGTACATGCTAATTTAGATTTTTACATAATATTTTTTTTTGTTTTTGTGGTTCTTTTTTACAAATAGTTAATTACTTCAAATTCACGTGAATCGGGTATAGTATGCGGAGGAGAGTGTTACGGAGAAATGGAAAACCGGGTGAGAATTTGTTGAATGAAATATTGAAAGCCTTTCGCTTTTGTGTCTGCAACGCTTGTGTATACGTATCGTATAGTAATGGTTGTGTAGTAAACGTTCGTTGAGTTACTTTGTTGGAATGGGTGGGCGGGTGTGCTGCGAATGGAATCATAGATGATCGCTGTGGCTCGCGCTGTGGATGAGTCAGCTTTACCATAGCTAGTATACTCTTCCTAGTAGCAACTTACTGAGTTAGTTTGATGGCATTGTTTGTTGCTTTGCATGGTTGTGGGATATCAATTTCTTCACACCCCACACAGAGATACTCTATAGCCACAAATATGCTGTCTCATTGACAAGTGATATACTTCAGCAGAGATTAGGCCATTTTACTTACTAGTAGAGCTGGGCATATGGTAGATGTCCTAGTGCAATATCCAAATTATCAGCGTTTATTATTTGCAAGAAGAAAAGGGACATGTTTTGCGGAGCTTACACGTCACTTTTCCTAAGTAGGCAAGTTAAATTATAACATGTATGATTTGTGTTGATGTACCACCATCTAGGTCATCTTGTTGGCAGAGGAGGCCTCTCCCAAGTTGCACTGTCCTCTTTGTAAAAAAGTGTTTTGTGATCCTCACATCACCACCTGTGGAGTGAGTTGTGTAGTATGTCACAAGGGGTGGGAGGGGTTAGGGCTCACCATTGTAGCATATCCAAGATAAAGTGGTCATGTGTTTTGCCACATGATTACATGAAGATATAGCATTGCAACTTTGAATGTTTGCACAATGGTGCAAAGAAAACAGAGTATAAGCCATGAAAAGAGATTTCGTTCTATCTCATAGTCACAGTCTATAGTAATGAGACCCTTTTGAATGTTTTATTAGTAGTTAACTGTTCTATTAGAATATTGGATTTCTTATGTAGTCACTTTTGAGGCTACTCCTAAAATTTTTACATGATGTAGGCTCCTGTGCATGAGAGAGTGCAGTGTATGTGTACTCGTGTATAAACTACTTAAGTTTGTGTAGCAGGGGTGGATCCAGACTTTCAAAAGGGGGGGGAGGGTTCCACTCTGGAACATGGCAATTGCAACTTCAGTCTAGTTGCCTAGCAGTTATATTCCATAGCAAATAATTACTCTCCAGCAATGTTTCACTGTTAAATCTAGACCTTTACAAATGCATCTATAGCAAGTAACTGCAATAGCATAAATACGATAATTATTTTTAGAGGCACCTATTTCATATAAAGATGCTGGAATAGCAGTTGCAGTTTCAATAGATTTTGCAATAAAGAAGTAAAGAGGGTAAAATGTGTGTTTGTTCGTTATTAGTGTTTGTAATAAGTATGATTTTGGTGGAGAAAACGTAGCAGCAGCTCATCAAGTAGGACTCTTCGAAAAAGGGGGTTCCATGGAACCCTTTGAACCCCCTGGATCCGCCCCTGTGTAGTGTGTATAAGTATGGTGTTTTATTCTTGTACATGTACTACAATAATATAATTATTTTTGTTGTTTACACAGCACACATTTTGCAGACAATGTGTTATATCATCCAAATATGGTGAGGCAGGCTGGCTATAAATAGCAATGTTATCATTATGTTATTAGAAAAATGTCCAGTTGATGATGTCCAGTTGTCATTGATGGTTGCTAACATTGCTGTAAGTGTTGTGGTGGTGGTAGCTGCCATTTTATTGCCTGTCGCTAGGTTGCAGATCAGGTGGGGGAGTTATCCATACATTGTTGCTATGGGTGTCGACCCAAATCAGATAATTCAGGAGATTATGAAGTGAACCCATCTGGTAGGGATGGTGACTGCTTTGTTTATTTGTTATGAGTCTCTTGTACCAGGTTGTCCAATGATTATCAAACTAGCCAATCGACAGTGAGTATTTGGTTGCTGTAGTTTCATCATTGATAGCCCCACCCCCTAGTGAACATGAAGAGAAATGTGACTATACTCCAGTACAGTGTCCTAACAGCTCCAAATGTCCTGTACTACTCAAAAAGGTACTGAAATATGACTTACCTGAGTCCCTGTGGAACTTGCTTATTTTTCGTGAATTTTTGATAAATAATAATAGGGGTTGCATAATTACATAGCACTTATAAAATTAATGTTTTAGAAGGTCACTTGTACCTATTTGTGCCATGAATTTTTCATGTAATTTTACACATGTCTTACAGCCTGTGTGCTATGCACTATTCTTGAATGTGTCTTAATTCTGTAGGATTTAATGGAGCATTTAGCACAATGTTATAGAGTTAGATGTCCTCATAGCAAATATGAGTGAGTATGTTTTGTGTATGTAGGCGTGGTGGTGTATGTGCGTGCGTGTGCATGCTTGTGTGAATACTGTCTAGTCATGTATACGCATGAACACATAAGCAACTGTACACATAATACAAGTATACACCTACCCAGGGGCTCCCCTAAAGAATGACAGAGCGGTGCAGCACCACTCTACTTTACTCAAAATTCTTTTGATGTGGTAAAAGAATGTATATAATTAACTAATTGGCTTTGATGTTGGTAGCAAACTGACAGTTTTACCGCTCTACTTTATTTTGCTGAGGAAAGCCTATAGTTACACATTATCTTCTTGTCACTATATTCAGTTGCACATTTGAGGGCAGTCATGGTGAATTATCAGCTCACTTGGAGACTTGTAGTTATGAACAGTTAAAAGGATTCCTCAGTCGCACTGACAATCATATACAACAATTACAAGATGAACTGAAGAAGAAAGATGAGGCAATACGCAAAGTCTTAAAAGCAATTTTTATTCTTTTCCATGTAGGAGGTTAACCAGTTGCAGTTGACATTAAGTCAGTTATCCAAACGTGTTGAACATTTAGAAGTAGAGGCTGCCAAAAGACCAGGCAGTAGTAAGTGCTTCTATAACATTTGTAGGTAGTGAAATCTTCATCATAACAATACTGAATTTCATACACAAATCAAATAGCAAATTGGTGAAGTTACTAGTAGACAGGTTTCACTCTGTGCTAGTATTTAAGAACTTTAGGACAGATTTTATTTGGAACAATTTTTGTTAATGCCGTGGTCTAAGACATACACAAAATCCTGTTTATTCAATAATGTATTTGATATTAATACCATTTCCAAGGGGATGGAGTGGATTACCAGCATACTTTCCAGTGTAAGGGAACATTGGTTGGCCACCAGGTAACAAGATAAACAACTACAAAACTGTTTCTATGTCTTGCCAATGACAGGGTCCAGTTTGGGCTCTGGTGCCCATTGGAGACTTGTTGTTTAGTGGATCATCAGATAACACAATAAAGGTATCTAAATACTCTAATACAACACACACATACTGTAATGACCACTGTAGGTATGGGACGTATCACAATACTTTGTTAAGACTCTTTCAGGCCATGAGAATACTGTTCTTGCATTGTACCATCATGGGTGAGTATGTGTGTACATGTGTCTGTCTTGATGTTAACTGGTTCTGTAACCCCCCTACCTCACAGCTGCCGCTTCTTTTAGTAATTACGTTACTCCACTATCCATGTCAAGTAGGTCCCAAACATAACTAAGGTATACTTTATGGCCTCATTAATATGACCGCCTCATTACAGTGACCATATAGCCAAAGATCCTATTTTTGAGGTTGAAGTTTTAACTGGTGTTTGGATAACTGTGCCTTTCCCATCTTGGAGTGATATTCCCTATCCCACCCTGGCCATTTGCAATTGGTAATGTAACCATCACCCCCTCCCCCCTCACAGTGACAACATGTACAGTGGCTCAGCAGACCAGACCATCAAGGTATGGAACATCAAGACACTTGAGGTGGTGAACACTATTAAGGCTCATGACAATCACGTCTGTACCCTCGCCTGTTCTGGAAACCTTCTCTTCAGTGGATCACTAAAATCCATTAAGGTACAGTCACCTTATCTCCTGTAACCTTCCCTGTTTACATGCATCATAGATGTAGGACTTTTAATGAAATCTATAATGCTTCGCTTCTGTACTGTGGTTAATACAATATGTTGGTACATCATAAATACCATATCCCACCACATGGGGACCTGTAGGAAGGCTAGGTGTGCAGTGGTAATACAGGAAGTCAGATTATTGGTGACTTGTAATGCTAGAGTTGTAAAGAAACTGTACTGTAGTCTTTCGGAGCAGGCACTTATAATTTCCAATTGATAAGCACCATGCGGAGAAATAGGGTCTGGCTATGCGAGACTGACTGTACTGGTTTACCTCTGGAACTATGTTCTGTATGTAAAATCCACACAAAAACAGCCAAGCTGTGAAAAAATGGTGCGGCCTTAAAAGGCTTGGGTGAAAAAAGTTGTGAAATCAAAGGTGGCGGCCAAGAAATGGCTGCAATGATTTTAATGCTAAAAAAAAAATTAACAATGGCTGTGTGCATTGTTAAAATTTATTAACATCATTGCAGCCATTTCTTGGCCACCACCTTTGATTTCACAACTTTTTTCACCCAAGCTTTTTAAGGCTGCACCATTTTTTCACAGCTTGGCTGTTTTTGTTTGGATTTCACTTCTTTTTGTACTTTATATGGCCCCAAAAACTAGCCCATGGCTGACTGAGGTTTTTTTTACTCACATATCTTCTTTTATGTGTAGATACAATGAAGACAGACTTATAATTGTATTTCATTGCATGATTTAATTCAATAATTGATAATATTATTGTAATACTCTAATAGAGTACACATTTTTTTGAGGACTTCTAATAGAACATACATAGAATGTTCTAGAACAATCTAGTACTTTTTTTGGTAGATCTATGAAATTACAAAAATACAAAAATGTTTGATTATAAGTAGATTTCAACTAGAAATTTTATTTATAAAGCAGAAATTAAGGGAGGTGATCAGCCAAGGTAGCAGTGGTTCAGTGGTTAAGGATGCTGATGTTAGGTATGGTGGTCCCAGGTTCGAACTCTGGTAAGTTTTGTTTTTTTCCTACATTCTTTACACACTTTTTTTACCCCGCGGTGACTGCTCTATTAGAGTATCTCAATCCCGCGATTTTACACTAGCTTGGTTTTTGCTTTATAACTTTGTCCCCCGCTGTAACTCTATTGCTATTCAAACTATCAAAAGGCACTGCTACGATGATCAGCCTTTCTACACACCAATTTTCAAGTTATTTCTGTACTCGATTTACCCTGTAGCTGTGACAGAAATTTGATCTTTTTAATGTGAATAAATGCTCATAACTCCTTGATTATTCCTCAGATTCACAACAAACTTGGTGCATGAATCCATCGTTACACGCTCTTCATTTGTGCCAAAGATCAAGGCAATCAAGGTACACGTTTGCATTTTATAGCAATTTTTGCGAAGTGTGCAAAAAGAAACTGAAACTCCCCGTATGGCATAAGAAGAAAAAAACTAAGAAATTAAAACGAAATTTTGAATGCCCATATCTCGCAAATGGCTGTTACGAATTTAATCAAATTTGCTGTGTGGCATACCCTACCTGGGGGACAGCTATAATGCAAAAATGGTGTGTTTTGGAGACGGGGCCATGGAGCTATGCACGCATGAAAAAGCTGTTTTCTTTCTTCCTGTTAATATACTCACGGTGTGGTCGCCAGCTTTCTTGGCCACATGACACCGTGTGTCTTGATAATGCTTATACAGTATATTTTGTTAGCTGCACATTTTACATTTTTACTTGCATGGAATGTTTTGTAATGTACCACTATAATTAAAATGGTGTGTCATATTTTTCTCAGGCATGGGACTTGAATACTCGCAAACTGGTGTCAGATTTACATGGAGAGAACCACTGGGTGAGAGCCTTAAAGGCTTGTGGTAACTTCCTCTACTCTGGCTCCTACAAGACCATCAAGGTACATTAAATGTCTACTCTGTCTTGTTCAGCACCACTGTTTACCCGTCGTCCTCTTTCCACAGATCTGGGACCTTGATTCATTTGACTGTATCCACATATTGGAGCCTCATGGAGGTAGTGTCTACTCTCTGGCTGTCACTGACCAGTATATCATCTGTGGTACTTATGAGAATAGTATAAATGTTAGTGTTCTGTAAACCTGTTAATGCGTTCATGTGAAATAGTTGGTACCCTGTAAATTATTTTTGAACAGGACACTGCGTAAATCAAAATGTTGATATCATTATTTTTTCTTTGCCAACTGCATATGTAGATTAAAGCCCTAAAAATCAGTTTGATGTATCAGTACTTGAGTGTTGCACTGTAGGTATGGAAGATGGAGAATCGGCAACCAGTTGGAACTTTGGAAGGTGTGTAACTCACTTACATGCTGACCTATATGTTGCTTTGTCTTCTACAGGTCATGTTGGTACAGTGTATGGCTTGGCAGTCATAGAGAAACCTTCAGATGTACAGCTAGTTAGTGCATCCTATGATAAAACACTTAGGGTGTGTGTGCGTGTGCGTGCGTGTGTGTGTGTGTGTGTTTGCTAACTGAATGCCATTTTTATTTCATTACACACAACAGGTTTGGAGTCTAGACACAATGACATGTCTACAAACACTGGTACGACATGAGAATAGTGTGTCCAGTGTGGCTGTGTTCAGAGGAAGACTGTTCTCAGGCTCTGTAGATAGTACTATTAAAGTAATGTCCTTTAATAAGAACTTGTTTCTGTATTGAATAAATTTTTCTCACAGGTATGGCAATGAATTTTTCAATCTGATATTTCCAATTCTATTGTAAATATGTATATTTTTGTGAATTCTGAAATAAAAACATGTATATTTTTATCACGTGAGGGGTTATTACTGGTTAATAATTAATTTAGTTTGGTTTGAAGATTGCGACAGTTCCCTAGTCGTAAATGGAAGTGCTGGCAGACATTAGGGCAAGAGGTGATGGCGATTCAGTGAGCAGTGTATCAGTTAAGTCTCCTGCCACTTCTTCGCACATGAACAATTTCGTAAGCAACCAACCGTATTCATATCGTGTCATATGTATCGTATCTAAGGGGTGTTTGTGCACAAGGCGCGAACACCACTCGCGTTGAGCAAACTAGCTGCTTTAATAAATACAATGCGTTATAAAGACAGTTTATTTATATGGGTAAAAAAGCTGAGGGGGTCATGCGAGGCTTCGAATGCTGCAGGGATAAACAATAGTTTTGCTCTCATTTTTTATTATATTTGGTACAATACTTAACTGTAGCCCACAACATGGTGCACACAGTGATATGGGTGTGGTTGTTAATATAGGATTACAAGGTTGATGAAGCAACTCCACCTGTTGCTAAGAGGAGTGCATCCTTCTCAGCTCTCCCAGGCCAATCACCAGGTAGGTGTGTATAAAGAGATGGGATTTACTGTGTTTTAGGTTTGCCATATGCAGCACGCACAGCATTCTGTATAATACAATTAAAATATATAATCTGGTGTATATTATAAATTACCAAGTGGATTGCTTCAATCCATGGATGGTCAATTTTTAATGGTCCTAAGTAAGCCACTAGTAGAGAGGGTTTCATGGTGTTAATTAATTTCATTCTTTGTTGTGTTTTATGAAGTTGAGCGGCCATACATCCATCGTGGTCATGTGAGAACACAGTCCAATGCTTCATCAGTATCACACAGTAGTTACTGGAATAGTCCTAGCATGTACTCCTCAGAGAAAGAAAAGGTGTTGTTTGTGTTATGCATTTGTAATAGTGTAATTGATGTTATCATGAAGTTGAGTGTTTGCCATTGTGTGTTGCTTAGTACCAGCTAATCGGTATAATTATTAGGTCATGAAATAAAATCTGTGAAATGGTTTCCTACTAGTGAGGTGATGATATCTGAAATAGTTTCCTTTATTTTACAGATAAAGAGAATGCCACTGTTGCCTATTTTTTTAATACTCTTCTCTGTTTTACTAATTTAACAGATATGTAGTTAATCAGTCCTGGTTTTATTGGTTGTTTTATCTTGTTCACAGTCGATTCGTCAGTACATCAATCTTCACTCTTCAACTATCGGTGGTTCAAACCACAGTTTGTTCAAACAATCATCTTCACCTGTCAAGGAAATAAAGGTGACTGATACATGTATGATGTCGTGATTGTTTATCATGGGCCACATTTGGGCTTACTAAACATCCATAGTGAAATGCTTCAACATCCTCAGCCATGTGCACACTGTTATTGATTGCACACAATTTTATTTTTGAGATGTAATGTGTTGAGCTGTTGCCTGAATTCCTACTAGAGCCCAGAGAATGCACTATTTTCACCCCATCATAGTTATCATATGTCTGAGGATTGCTACCAGTCTAAGGTAACAATGGAGGTGGATATGACATTGTATTTACCTGAGCTGGTATCCCATAGTATATAATCTAATCAGGAAAGTCGGAGACCTTAACACATTAGACACTGTTTTGGTTAACTGTGCATGTTCTAGTAATCTGTATAGTAATGATTAAACTGTGAGCTTGATAGCTTAACATGTTTGTAACTGATGACACATCAGACTGGTTCACATTATTCATAACTGCTGCTAATGAACTGGTTACTCAGGTAATCTTACCATAGCCAGGCTTGGTGGCTACAGTGTCTACTCTGAGGGTAAACTGTGTCTAGACAATATAGCTAAGTAATAAAGTCAGCATACTGTGTCTTGAAGATTGCTGGAGAGACTTTGCTCTAATTTATAAAGTATATATCGCATGAATTTTAAAAGTTTGATTCTGTGTGGACATGACATAGTTGTGAATGCATAAAAAATGACATTTTTGGGTCGATAATACACTCTCATGTCTGTGATAAGTGATGATTCATTTTGTAGGAGATCGTGTTGTTGGCAGAGGAGGCCTCTCCCAAGTTGTACTGCCCTCTTTGTAAAAAAGTGTTTAGTGATCCTCACATCACCACCTGTGGAGTGAGTACTGTAGTGTGTGTTTGTGTGTGCGTGCACAAATGTTATTCGATCGTACATCTTTGGGTTATAGAGCTGCATGTGCAGATGTGTGCTAATTTGTCAACTGGTATGTGTGACAACTAATGAGCCATTTTAATCTTCCCCGTGTCTTTCATTACCCCTCATAATTATTCCAATAGTCATAATTGTTATCAATGACATGCCATGCAGGAAAATACTGTTAAGTTATTAGCACGATGTACAGTACTATTGTGTCTATGCATTGTATTGACATTCAACTTCATCCATGTGTGTAATGGTTGTATGATTACAGCACACATTCTGCCGGTCATGTGTCATCTCGTCCAAACATGGTAAGATAGCTGTTCCTACATTTTTAACTGGATCAATACATTTCCTTCCTTTTACAGGTTTTTGTCCTCTTGATAATACACAACTCTCACTTGTGGTTGCTAACATTGCTGTAAGAAACTGTCATGGTAGTTGCTAAGGCTGCCATTTTATTGGTTGTTGCCAGGTTGCAGATCAGGTGGGGGAGTTATCCATACACTGTTGCTATGGGTGTCGGCCCAAACCAGATAATTCAGGAGTTTACGAAGTGAACCCATCTGGTAGGGAAGGTGACTGCTTTGTTCATTTGTTATGAGTCTCTTGTACCAGGTTGTCCAGTGATTATCAAACTAGCCAATCGACAGTGAGTATTTGGTTGTTGTAGTTGCATCATTGATAGCCCCACCCCCTAGTGAACATGAAGAGAAATGTGACTATACTCCAGTACAGTGTCCTAACAGCTCCAAATGTCCTGTACTACTCAAAAAGGTAATATACCGTATGCACTAACATGTACATGTTCATCACCACCACTTGCCACATGCACTACATAAAGAGCAAGATGCATGCATGCACACACAAACTTTAGCTACCATGCTGGAACACTTATATGCTACTCAGGTGCTGTGAGTCAGTGTAGGCAAATCCTCCTGGGGCAGGACTACCATGTCACACAGGTGAAGGTGTGGGTACCCAAAGTCCCTCCTGGACCTTCACCTGCTGTACGAGACATGGACAGTTGGGATTTGCTTAGGTACCTGTTGGTGTTAGTACAGGTCCCCATTTAAACAGCTGGGTAGACTGGAGCAACGTGAGTAAATTTTTTTTGCTAAAAAAAAAACAACAGCAACTGGGCACAACCAGACATTAAACTTGAGTTACCATGCTACACACAGCTTCTGCTATATAATAAATGTGGCTTACATTCTATAGATGGTATATCTCTTGCTTTCAATAGGACTTACAAGAACATTTAACAAAGTGTTACAGAGTTAGATGTCCTCACAAGAAGTATAAGTGAGTTTGTGTGTGTGTAATATAGTGTACGAGTGTCTGTCCGTATGTCTGTCTTGATATTGTGCATGTGTACTAGATGTTTATACATTGCTTGTGTATGCACAAACAA
The DNA here is from genome assembly GCF_963678975.1 of Dysidea avara. Classification (NCBI taxonomy): domain Eukaryota; kingdom Metazoa; phylum Porifera; class Demospongiae; order Dictyoceratida; family Dysideidae; genus Dysidea; species Dysidea avara. The sequence continues at coordinate 45,093,840 of NC_089274.1, forward strand.
GTGTGTGGTAGTGATTGTGTGGTAGTGATTGTGTGGTAGTGATTGCCTATGTGTGTTTGGTACAGTAGCATGTTGCTGTGTCACATGTCTTATTATTATTTTTGTTCAGTTGCACATTTGAGGGCAGTCATGATGAACTATCAGCTCACTTGGAGACTTGTAGTTATGAACAGTTGAAAGGATTCCTCGGTCGCACTGACGATCATATACAACAACTACAAGATGAACTGAAGAAGAAAGATGAGGTTATTTTCTATGCCATATTGTGTGTATGGGAACCATGGGCACATGTGGACATCTTATTAATCAGAACGTATGTCTATTGTTCCATTTATATTGCAAGATGCCTGGACACTTAGCTGAAATGTGTCCACATTCATACAAGGGCAGGGAAGAGTGCTGTAGCATCAGTTAGGTTTGCATAAAGAGAATTTCCTCAATTTGAACGAGCAGTGTCTGAAAAACCATCAAAGACTTTAAATTTCTTAAGACATGGATCTGGTACATCTAATTACCAACTCTTTCTGTATTTATGGGCAAATCTATGACCATTGCATTTCCACACTGATGCATTCAATTATTTAATAGAATGCTGTTGAAGTCTCTATAAACGAATAGTAAAAGAAACAGGTTTGGTATGGATTGTACACAAATGGATTGTATCAAATAATCAGATTGTATCTGGTGCCTATCAGTCTAGTAGGAGTGTATCATTTTAAAGTGAATTTAGTAGTGTGGACAGTTAGAATTGTATAACCAAATTGACACCAAATTACACAGATTATTGAGTTGTGAATATGTTATACGGTCTGTGTGTGTGTGTAAATGAATTTCCACAATATTTTTAATTTCTGAAATTTATTTTGTTGGTGCCAGTAGGAGTATATAGTACTGCTTGGAGTTGTTACTTGTGAAACGGACTAAATCTGTACTATTCTGGACATTTTTGCTATCCTTCTTACCTTATTACCACATCCTGGTATCACCAGCCAGCCAGCCATTAGTCTGATAGTTCTCCACTGTGTAAGCTGGTGGAATCACCTGAGTAGTTGTTATAGTGAATAATAGGGTTGGGCGATATTGAAAATTTCCTCCCAAGGTTATTGTGGAGCTTATTATCACGATTTTGAAATGAACTATAGCAAGTACACTCAAAACTGTTTACACAGTATATTTGCATGGGTGAACTTTGTTTCATACCAGCTAGGAGTTTGGAAAAACTTATATATAGAGTATGGAGTGCATATAAATTTTGAAGGAGAGATAGCTAGTTTGTATCTATGTATATAGCTAGCAGATAATTTACTAAGGCTTACTAATGTGAAGCCAGAATTTTTATCCCACATCACAGAAGTGCTGTATCCTAATAATTAGTGTATTCAATAATTAGTGATTCTAATAATTAGTGATTCTAATAATTAGTGGATCCCTTCTTGTAGTAGTGCATGGGTTAGGCTTGCTTGTTAGTACAAGGAGGTTGTAATACTGATTGACAAGTACAATATGGTGTTGTTAACACGTGTAAGTGTGTAGTTGCAGCTGTATTCTCACTATGATACTCCAATAATTGTTTATACTGGTATGGTGGTTTTTCAAAAACATGGCAGTAATGGTTATTGCCAGCTATAATATCGTCATACCTGTATATCGTCATACCTGTATATCGCCCAACCCTAGTGAATAATGCACCTAAATGGCTAGCTAGTAGACACAACTATGTTGTAAACCATTAATATAATAACTGGGAGTTGTAGCTGCTGCAATACACTTCCCCTGTCAGTAGTGATGGCCAGTTTGTGGAAATTTGATTGGCAGTCTGTACCTCTATTCTGGGACCATGTTAAATAATAGTTATATGGGCACAATGTGGAGTCTATGAAATTTATAAACCCGAAGGCCTGGGCTGTAGCACACGAGTGAAGCGAGGGTGTTACTAAGGGCCTGAGGGTTTATAAATTTCATAGACTCCACATTGTGCCCGTATAACTGCTTTAGACTCTATTTCACATTACACTCAGATTACTTACCTCATCCACGGCTGTTTCTGCTGTAGGCTTGGCAAAAAGTGGCTGGTTTTCTTGCGATAATACTAACACCATGGCAACTATGCGTCCTCACGGTACAAAATAATAGCACTCGTTGAATCACTGTACGTGAACAATGCATAGCGATTGGATAAATTGACGATTTGACGAGGGCCTGAAGTTAATTCAAGATTATATGAGTGAGATGAGCAAATGTAACACTGGTATTTCCTTTACTACAACCAATATTACAGCAGTTAGTAGCTCTAAATACAATTATACTAATAAATAGGGAGAAAGTCCAATATCCGGCACGCATGCGTGTCCAACCCACTTGAGATTTTTGCTGCTCCAGTAGTAGTACCCTATAGAGCAAATGACACGGGATGGGTTAGTATAGTTTGTTGGGTTGGGCCAGTGTTACATTTGCTCATCTCACTCATATAATCTTGATTTAACTTCAGGCCCTTCGGGCCCTCTTCAAATCATCAATTATATTTCGTGAGATTCGCTGCATGTAACACTGGTAGACTTTAAAGCATACAACCTGTGCAGCGAATCGTATATGCATACAAGTATAGCACTAACTTACGGAATAACTACCGTTACTCAGTGAGTACTATCTGTTCGGAAAGGTGGTGGCCTCATATATAATATGGCACAAAGTCCATTATAAATGGCGTAAAATCCATAAACCAACAAATACAGTATGGCACAAAGTCCATTAACAAATATTACCAACGACATATAACATGTGGGAATAAAACCCATTGATTACGAGTATGGCACTAAGTCCAATGTTCTGTCGTTAATTATAACGTGGCTGAAGTACAGCTTGAGCATAGTTGTTCTGATGTGTGGGACGATAGTAGAACCTTCTAAATGTAGAGTCTGTACTCCAGTCTGCTGTACGGAGAATGTCTCCGATAAGAACTCCTTTCTCTGAGGCCGCTGTACTAGAGGCTCCTCTAACTGAGTGGGCTTTAAAGATTGAAGTGTCGACTCCTGCTCTCTCTAGAATTTCCTTCAGCCAGTTAGCGATCTGTTGTGACGTTACGGGTCTGTGTAGTTTGATGTAAGATAGAAACACAGGTTGTGGGTTGCTGGGCTCCATTTCCCTATACTGTGCTGTGGCTTCCTCATATTGCCGTAGACATTTCACAACACACAGGCGACTATCTTCTGGGAAGGCCCCAAACATAACCTCCTTAGGGGGCGCTCCTGCAACCCTCTTCTTGCCTAAAGTTGGTAACTGAAAAACCACTCCTTCTGGTCGATAGAAACGATACCTCAAGTCTAGGGCTTGAAGTTCTGACACTCTGCTGGCCTCAACCAGAGTCATTAATAGTGCAAGCTTTTGGCTTAACTGCTTCAAGGGTAATGCATTATTCTGACCCATGGATTTGAAATATTCCACCACTATATCCACATCCCAAGTGGTCACGTACCTTGGCTGTGGTGGGCATAAATTGTGAATTCCCCTCATCAGTCGTGAGACTAATGGATGTTTGCCCATGGGGATTCCTTCAATATTGTCATGAGTCATTGATACGGCTGATCTGATGGTGTTTATTGTTCTGTATTTCAGCCCTTCCTTGAATAGGCCTGTAAGAAACTCTAAGAAGTGTTTCACAGAGCACGAAAACGGATCTGTCGTCAGTTCAATACACCAGCTGTCCCATCGTTTCCAGGCACTTTGGTAGGTATCATTTGTCCCTTTACTCCACCCGGAGGCCAACAGCTTGGAAGCTTCTTCTGAAATTCCTTCTGCAAGCTGTCTATTCCTGATAGCTTCCAGGCGGCTAGTTGAAGTTGTCCTGCCACTATCAGTGGGTGGGGCTCGCCGAATGGGTCTGTCAGAAGCACTGGATCTGCTGGAAGAAGCAGGGGAAAGTCTATCAGTAGCTCCAGCAGTGCTGGGTACCATGGCTGGGTTCTCCAGACTGGTGCTATCAATATCAGTGACGCCTTGTCCTCTCACCTTCCTGAGGCATCTCCCGATCAGGCAAAATGGGGGAAAAGCATACCCCATCAGATCGGTCCAGGTCAGTTGCAGTGCATCTGATCCTATTGCCTCTGGATCTGGCCTCCAGCTCACAAATTTCTCCAGCTGTGTGTTGAGGCGTGTCGCAAAGAGATCCACGTTGCACGTGCCAAGAGCTTGCATGATTAGCTGGAAGGTTGCTGGCTGTAGCTGTCATTCTGCTGTGGATTGTGTCGTTCTGGATTCCTCGTCTGCTATACAGTTGTCTATTCCTGGGAGATGTTCTGCCGCTAGTGACACATTCCTCTCCCGACACCATTGCCATAGATGAACCGCCAAGTTGCTCAGCACTGTGGAGTGGGTTCCTCCCATCCGATTTACGTAGCATACAGCAGTGGTGTTGTCCATCTTTAGCAAGATATGAGCATTTTGAGTGTCCTTGGCAAATGCCTTCACGGCAAAAGTGGCAGCAAGGAGCTCCAGGACGTTGATGTGGTTCCTCCTCTCTACTTGTGATCACAGGCCACCCGTCCTCACACCGCCGCAGACTGCTCCCCATCCCAGCATCGAGGCATCGGTCTCTATAATTAGGTCGGGCTTCTGCATCTGGATCGGCTTCCCCTTCAGTAGATTCGTTCCAGTGGCCCACCATTCCAATTCGAGGGACGCCTCGTGACTTATCTGGACCGTTGCCTCGAATGACTGAGATGTCTGTAGTGCCTGATTCTTCAGGCGTTGTAATTCCCGGTACCACAGAGGTGCGGGGTATATTGCTGGTATGGTCGCTGTCATTCTCCCTATTAACCTGGCCAGTTGGCGGATTGAGAGTGATCCCATTTGTTTCGCTCTCCTGCATGCCATGGTTATCTGGGCCACTTTCTCTTCGGTCAGCTTGATTGACATCTCCTGAGAATTGATTAGAAAGCCCAGAAATTGTATTGATTGGGTAGGGTGTAAGTGGGATTTCTTCCTGTTGACCACAAAGCCTAAACCCTTCAGCAGTGATATAATTTGCTCTAGTTGTCTTTCCAACTCCTCCCTGGATTGAGCCATCAGCAACATGTCGTCCAGATACATTATGACACGTGCTCCTTGTTGTCGTAGTCGTGCCAGCACCGGCTTCAAGAGTTTGGTAAAAACTCTGGGAGCACTGCACAGCCCGAAGGGAAGAGACTGGAACTCGTACATGGTGTCCTGCCATGTAAAGCGGAGGTATCTTCGGTGGCCTTCCCACACTGTAACTGAGAGGTAAGCATCTTTGAGATCTATTGAAGCCAACCAGTTGTTTCTCCTCAGTAGGTCCCTCATCATGCCCAGGTTCTCCATTTTGAAATGGATGTTCTGCATGAACCGGTTCAGCGGTCTCAGGTTGATTACTGGCCTGTGGGAGCCATCCTTCTTTGGAACCACGAAGATCCTGCTGAGGAACTGATCGTGACAAGGGGAGACTATCTTTAGTGCCCCCTTGGCCAGCAATTTCTGCACTTCCTCTGAGATTAGATGAGCTCTCTTGGACTCTATGACCCTGGGCGGGGCTTCCTGAGTTGGGAGTTGATGTCAGCTCCAGTTTGTAACCCCTGACCACTTCCAACACCCATTGGTCTGCCGTTATGTTGAACCAATTGTATAGGCAATATGGCAGACGGCCCGCAGGGGGGAGGCTGGATATACCGGAAACAGGGATAATTGATACATTGTTTAAGTAGGTTACAGTATTTGTGCATATATTTACTGTCACTTGAGTCACTGCTGACCCGGATTCTTGTTCTTCCTCCCTGGATGTGGCTTGGGGGGCTTGGAACGGTGATACGGCTTTGGACGGTTGTATGGCTTTGGGCGCATCTGATTCCTGCCGCCGTACTTCGCAGGGGCGCCCTTCTCCAAAAAACGGCGGAGGTCGTTGGGGTCGCGATCAGGGCGGTGACGCTTGCTTGTTGGTTGTTTGCCATGCCTGTCACCTGCAACCTTTGCCAAAGCCTTATCTTGCTCCATCCGTTTCGTGACCTTCTCTAAGAAGCCTCCATTGAAGAGAGTAGTTTCCTTCTCTTGCTGTTCTTGCTTTTCCACAGGCAGTGAGCTTGTCGGATTCACACGGGCCCAGGCTACTCTCTGTCTTTCCTGGGTGATCGAGTGCGATGCACTTCCCAGGAGGATCAGGACCCGCTGGATAAGCAAGACCACCTGCTCTGTTGAGATCTTAGTCCTCTGGCTAAGTAAGTCTGACCATAGGCAGGTGAGTGGTCCTGCCAGGTTCAGTATCTGGTCCTGGACCTTGTACAGGGCCTTTTCAGTCCCAAAGTGGGGGTCCTTTCCTGCTTGTTGTATTAATCTCTTAACCTCCTCATCTAATTTGGGAGTCTGCAGGGCCGTGCAATTTGGCTTTGGGAAATCTTCCATTATGTTCTTGATCTCCTTCTGGTCTAGGACCCTTGTGAAGTGTTTAGCGAGGAAGGTGTTGATTATGTCGCCGGCTTCCCACGCTTTGTCACTCTTGACCGTAGGGTCAAACTCCACCAATTCCAGTGACTCTCCTTCCTCGAGTAGGTAAAGGATGTCCTCATCATCCACGCCGCTCTCTTCGTCTCTTTCCGCATCCTGGCCCTGCGCACTTGAGGAACCAGGTTGGCCCGACACACTTGTGGAACCAGCGGTTTGAAGTGGAGAGTTGTTCGTTGCAGCGATCATGGGCGAATAAGAAGGTCCCCAGAATGGTGAAGGGAAGGGAAAACAGGGGAATTGGCCGTTAAATTGTGGCCAGGTGCCGCCGACTGGGAGTTCTTAGGCAAGTTTCTTCGCCACGTGGCCGCCGTCTTCTAGCCTTTGGATTAGTAAGTTGCGTAGGACCTTGTTGTCCAATAGCTCAGCGACTCTCCTATCGCGTTCTACTGCCTCTCCATCGGCTATTCCTTCTTCCGGGTTAGGTCTATCCTCGTGGCTTTCAGATGCCATTTCTTGAGCTACCAACGCGTGTGCAGCAAAAAGAAAAAGTGGGTTGGACACGCATGCGTGCCAGATATTGGACTTTCTCTCTATTTATTAGTATAATTGTATTTAGAGCTACTAACTGCTGTAATATTGGTTGTAGTAAAGGAAATACCAGTGTTACATGCAGCGAATCTCACGAAATATAATCTAGATTTTGAGCATATGGTATATTGTACCTGAAGGCATGGAGTATATTAGAAAACAAGGTGGAGTATATGAGATTTATTACCCACCCAAAACAGCCTAAATAGAGTCTAAGCGTCCTTGTTTGGAGAGTTGCCTGATATCAGAGACCGTCATAATACAATTACAAGTGTCCTGATTATCTAGGTGAGAGTGCTCTATTAAGGGTCACACCTAATATGACCACCCCATTTGGCTATAGCTTGGTAAGTTACATGTTGTTATATTCTTGTAGGAGATAGAGTTCCTGAGGTCAATGTTAGCTCAGTTGTCTGACAAAGTGGACATGATGGATAAGGCTACAGTTGACAGACTAGGTGTGTAGGTGTGTGTTGTGTGTATAGTTTATATGTGTACTGCATTGGTAGGGAGCTTTGAGAACATTCAGTCTAATGTCCAGCAAGATGTGGAGGAGGCCAGTCAAGGAATTAGCTTTGTGCTGGTGTGTGTGTGTTTGTGTGTGTGTGTGTGTTTGTGTGTTTGTGTGTGTGTGTGTGTGTGTGCATGGCCGCGTGTGCAGTTGTGTTCACAAGCAGTAATTAATGAAGTATTTCACTCCTTACAGAATGAGTTACGTCTGCTTCAAGATCAACTTGGTGTTACAGGCAGTAAGTCACTCCACAGTACATATCGTAACATTCATCTTGCCTCCTTCAACAGCCTTAGATAATCAGCATCTGTACCGCTGCAAAGGAACTTTTGTTGGCCATGACGTAAGCACTATTGGTATACTGGGTTTTGTATTTCCATGTACATATATAGATATTGGGAGGAAATATTGACATGCAGGATATTGGTGAAATTGTATTCAGTTAAAAAATAGTTTGAAAGAGTTATATTTTAAACACTCCATCCACCAAATTCACCAATGTTTTCTCCCTCTAGTATAGCGGCATGACGCAAAATTCGTGCACTTTTTCATAAAAGCATGAAACTTTCCACATTAGTAGTACTCCTCATGACATAAACTTTTGATATAGTGTCATCGCAGATTTGAGCTTTGGTGACCTTTACGGCTATTTTTGTCCAGAAATTTAATCATTTCTGTCTTTATATCCTGGAGGCATTAATTAACTTGTTAAAACATGGTACCAAAATAAAGATCTTGTTGAATCTTAGTTTTTATTTGAAGGTAACAGGTGATTTCATTCCAAAGCTATGATCATTATATTACCCATGAATTTTGAGAAAATTTACCTCCCCTTAGGTAATTTATACCCCAAGAGCAGTTAACTCAAAGAATTTTGCAGCCAATAAAAGCGTTCATAATGGAATTATGTACCTATCAACTTTAAATGTGACTGTCTCAGCGAAAACCCGTCTAGTTCACACAAGCATGTGTTTTGAGAAAAACTAAATTTTTAAAAATTGGTGAAATTACATGTGTTACAAAGAAAATTTTACGCAAGTTTTAATCGAGCCATTACTCAAGACTCAAACCTATACACCATCTTATTCGCCTACTCATGGGGAGTTAGAAAATCTTCCTGTAGCCCCAATGGTTTGCGTGTCACATGTGTTTGTTTACAATGCGGTAGACGTAAACAAAATCGTTGCCGTTTTTTTATAAAACTGCCTTCATACACCTATGCGCAAGTAACTGCTGGGCGAAAACTAGACCTTGGTTGATCTGCCAATCCATGGTGAACATTGTAAGCCAAATCTCAACTCTGTAGACTAATCCAAACGGAAGTTATGGCTGCGAATGTAAGCACCTGTAGTTTATTTTTAGTATAAAGTCACTGTACAAATCGATTTCCTTGCTCTTCCTACTGTCTAGTGCTGTAATTCCAAAACTACTCACCATAATCGACTGAAACTTTGGTGAACCATTCCTTGAACAATGCAGATAATGCTGAGAAGATAAAAAGAAATTCATAAGTTGTATGAACTAGACGATTTTCGCTGAGATGGTCACAAATAAAAACCAAGTTGTTTTGTTCAACAAGACCTTTACTTTGGTACCATGGTTTAACATGTCAATTAGTGCCTCAGGGAAAATGGCCAAATTTCTGTGAAAAAGTGGCCACAAAGGTCACCAAAGGTCAAATCTGTGATGGCACTGCATCAAAAAATACATGTCATGAGGAATACTATTTATGTGGAAAGTTTTATACTTTTATGAAAAAGTACATGATTAGGCTAATTGTGGGGGCTACGCCGCTACACTACCCACCAAATGTTTCTATTATGAAAGTAGCATCTTGTGTCTGTGTTTATGTAGGGTCCCATATGGGCACTTGTTTTAGCTGGAGAATTTTTATTCAGCGGCTCTTCAGACAACACTATTAAGGTACAGAGACATGACATAAGTGATAGTTTGTTTTGTTAATTACCTACCGTAAGTCAGGAAAATGTCAACATTAAACTATTCAGCTTGAAGTTGCCTATTTTCATCATTTTGTTAAATGACAGAAACTTGTTACGACAAATTTTAAAATAGTGTAGCTAGAAGTGAAATAATGGCAAGGAAGGCTGTATGTTCAAAGAGAGAAATGTATGTTACTCGCTAGCCAACAAAGAACATTAGCACACTGTGGACCTACTGGGGGATCACAGCCCAAGCTGGTGGTTGCTTATTGTGCTGAAGTTAAGTAAATATTCTAGTGCATTATACCCCAACCAATTTCCCTTTTCCTTATGGATGGTGAATTGTGATAAGTTTTGTCAGGTTAACAAATGACAATATATTTGACAGCAAGTTTTCCTGATTTACGGTAGTTGGTTTTTTGGAATGTTTTCCATGTGCCTTCATGTAGGTGTGGGATGTTGCTCAATCATTTAAATGTGTCAAAACACTTACTGGCCATGAGAGCACTGTTCTTGCATTGTGTAATCATGGGTAAGGGTGTGTGTCTCCATGTCACCTATGTGTGTAACTTCCACCCCATCTCCCTCTGTGGGTGACTATACATGCTATTTTGTGTGAATCTCTCTTGCCTGGATTGCTTTTTCTCTGTCTTCCCCTCCTCACAGTGACAACATGTACAGTGGCTCGGCAGACCAGACCATCAAGGTATGGAACATCAAGACACTTGAGGTGGTGGACACTATTAAGGCTCATGACAATCATGTCTGTACCCTCGCCTGTTCTGGAAACCTTCTCTTCAGTGGATCACTAAAATCCATTAAGGTACAATGAGTAGCCACTGTGAAACCTGTTAATATAGACACTTGAGAACCCAGACACAGTGTAGTTATAAGTATCCCTTACTACATAAATTTGCCTAGAAGATAAGGACACTTAGTTGGTCCCACTGTGTCCATATTATGCAAATTCAATTATGTATATTTGTAATGAAGTGTATAAGATAGTGTGTGTTACTATGGTAGGTATGGGATTTGCTTACTCACAAACTGGTATCAGATTTACATGGAGAGAACCACTGGGTGAGAGCCTTAAAGGCTTGTGGCAACTTCCTCTACTCTGGCTCCTACAAGACCATCAAGGTATTGTTTGTATTGCAATATATAGTTGTGCATGGAATGTATGTACCTAGTGTATAGTAGTAGTACTGTATATTAGGGCTTGGGTGTTTCTAGCCAAAAATCACCCAAAAACCAGCTTCACAATACCATCCTGACACCTTGGCAGTATATAGGTATAACCAAAGTTCATAATATATATACTGAGGAGAGTATCTTACTCTCATATACCCCTGTAGAAGGGTGTATCGTGAAGTTATGACATAGCACTTCTGAGTTCACCCGTTTTTCTTTGTATAATTAATGATGTCATTATGGTATCGATTGAACGCGTGCCTAACAACGTCGCTAGCAACTACATTAACTCCAGTTCTAAGCATTTCTCACTGAACTACAATCGTTCCTTCATGGGTTAAGACCGCTTCATAGGCGTTTATTGCTAGGCCATTCGTGAATAAGCATTGGGAGTGTGAAATGGTGCTAACGATTCGTGCACTTTTACAGTTGCTTGTACATCACAAACCACAACATCTTGTCGTTACACCATAACTTCACGATACACCCGGGTATATGAGAGTAGGATACTCTCCTCAGTATATATATTATGAACTCTTGGTATCCAAAAGTGCCTTAAATGCCTCCAATAGATAGCTACAAAAATATTTTTTAAACCTATTCAACGGAATTTTCTACTGACTGATTGACTGACCGACTGACTGACCGACCAACTGCCTGCCTGACAAGTGTTACTCGATAATGGCTCAGGCTATGGGCTTGATTTTTTCACTCTTCGATGTCGCTTTGTCTGTAGATGTGCCTTTTGGAATACCGCAGTACATAAAATGTACACTTCTATTTCTTTTTTGCTGACAGTCCAAGGTGTCAATTTGTGGTAGCATGATGGATGGCTTCCTGTATGGAAATGGTCCATATTTTCATGGTGATTGGGTTGATTGCAGGGGGTGTTCTTCGTTTGTAATGTTGTGTAACGGGCTGAAAATAGGTGAAAGCGAAGCATGATGTTCACTTGACTTTTGAGTCAGTAATTGATAGTTGGGGGCGTGTGAATCATCCATAAATTTTGTGGTGGCTGGATTGATTGCAGAGGTGCTTCTCATGCTGTTCTTTGTTTGTATCACAGCGTAATGGGCTAAACATAGCTGAAAGCAAAGCGTAATGGCCATTTCACTTTTGAGTCAATAACTAATAGCTGGGGTGTGTGTTCAGACAAAAACATTAACTCTGGTGCCATCCTTTCTTTTGATGTGGTATGTGCGGGTTCACCAGTCATAATAATCACAAAAAAGTAAACAAACAAAATTAAGAATTTAAATTTAATTAGGGATCATAGAAAAAAGTAGGTAAACAATGGAGGTCACCTACACCTGCAGATATACTAGTGAACATTTAATCCCTAATTCAGTCATCTAGACTGAAGTGTTGATTAAATGTTCACTAGTATATTTGCAGGTGTAGTGTGTTTCCCTACTTTTTTTAAAATGATCCCTAATCAAACTTAAAATTTCTAATTTTTTTTATACTCGTACTTTATTTCTCCGGTCCTGTGATGCTGTGTTACATCTTCTGTTGATTATGTACTCCTGTAACTAGCAGTTACACAGACACTGTGTATAGCATTCATTTAGAGTAGAAACAGTGTTGTGTGTAAGATACGTACATCCATCTTTCCCACAGATTTGGGACCTCAATTCATTTGAATGTGTCCACATAATGGAGCCTCATGGAGGTAGTGTCTACTCTCTCGCTGTCACTAACCAGTACATCATCTGTGGCACTTATGAGAACAACATCAATGTCAGTGAGAGAGTAGTGTTGAGTGTTTGTTAGTCTGTGTGTGGTGTCACAGGTATGGAAAGTGGAGAACCTCCAACCAGTTGGGACACTTGAAGGTGCGTACACTATCAGTTTTTTTTTTTACATGATGTATTGATATGGTGTTGTAACTATTGTCGTTAAATGATTGTGGTATGTGTGACTTCATTTCCTTGTCTGATGAATGTTCTTTAATTAATAGTGAGTGAGTCATTATTATTATTGACTTCACATATAAATACTCTAATAGAACAATCATCAATGTTAACTCTAATAGAACACACACCAAAAATATGATTGCTAAACCAGTGATATTATTGTACTACTAGTGTTACAATTTTGTGTTGTGTGTGTACTGGCAGGTCATGTGGGTACAGTGTATGGATTAACAGTGATAGAAACACCAGGAAATATCCGATTAGTTAGTGCCTCTTATGACAAGACACTCAGGGTATGTGTGCATGTTTGACATGTGGCAACAAAAGACAAGATTGTATTGTGAAACCTCATTAATGTAGTTACTACAGGGATCATGCCTCAATCAGATTATGAAATATATGTGGAACTGTCTGGCTGCTATATTGAAATGGCCTTTTCAGCACTCAATGAAATGTTATTCACCCACATCATATGGAACCCATCTATTCAAATTGCTTTATTTAGTGGGTTGGGCTGGTCACTTAGTTATTAAATAACACTATCACATTTTTGCAATGACAGTTCAGAAAGATTAAGTTTGTGTAAAGTGCTACTATATATAGTGTTAATATGTTTCTACAGGTCTGGAATATAGAGCACATGCGTTGTGTACAGACTCTAATAAGACATGAAGGCAGTGTGTCTTGTCTCACTGTGTCCCGGGGGAGGCTCTTCTCAGGAGCAGTAGACAGTACTATCAAGGTCAGTAGGTCTTTAGTATGCCGACTGCTCTATTAGAGTATTTGTGACTAGCAATAGGTGTATGTTTATTAGGTACACCTGATTATATTACCTTTCTGTTTAGGTGTGGCAGTGATGATTGGTTCTGGTGGTGTGTTGTGATATGGGGTGGATGATGGTACACGGTTCATTACTTACATATTGCACATGAAGTTTTGCTAATAAAATTTTTATATAACGATTGCGTAATAAAATAAATTGTAATTGCGCATGCGTGTTCATGATAGCGTCCAGTTTGACCGAAAATGGGTTCGCCTAAGAGACATTGTTCCCCAAGAAGGGGCCTACGGTCTGGTGGTAACCGGAATACACCTCCACGATTAAGGGGGCAAATCACACCACCCAAAACACCTGCCATTTGCTACCAATTGTCCACAGTACCTAAGAGTAATTCACCTTGGCGTACACAGCCTTCTTTCACATATAACTTGCGCCTGTCACCAAATTGGAAGTCTCCTTTTCTACCTCCGTCACCGCCCAACTTTCTGACCCCGCATGGCGTGGACCAGATGGCCATCCCTACAACAATAGAAGAAATGGACGTGTTTCTGAGTGCGGCATGGGTAGATGACGCTCCAGTTTCGTCTGAATATTCTAGAAAAGTGAGCACAAGAGAACTGATCTGTTGCTATAAACAAACGTCCTTGAGAGCATGTCACCTCAATAGTTGATTGCTCTATTAGATTATTTACTTTAATAGTACAATCATTAGTAGGATTAACTGTAGAAATAATATTATGTCTTCAATGCCATACAGATGTGTGGAGTATATTACCATTGTATCATGGTGTTTTTCTGTAGCTTTCTGAACTGCACAGCATTTACACCAGCAAAATGACACAGATAGACAGAAAGGAGATGGAGATGCTTGCTCAATGTCAGTGCCTCCCTACTTCAAGCAGAGGTGCTGGCAGATCATCAAACAACTACTCCATCATGGGTGCCATAATACGGTCCAACTATGCTGACGTTAAGAAAAAACTGAAGGAAGAGATTACTTCATCCATTTTGAAACTACAAGCAAAATCCTCTGCCACAAAGCACAAGCAAATTTCTGATGATGAAGCAAGTCCACAAAGGAAGGGAAAGAGTCCAAATAAGGCTAAGAAATTGCCCCAAAAGACACCTGCTGAAAAGAAACCTTTGGATACTGATGCTATCAGTATACTAAACAAATGGTTTGATGAACACGGCAACAGACCTTATCCAAACAAGAAGGAAAAGCAAGATCTTGCAAGACGTTGTAACATGACCATTAACCAGTTGTCCACATGGTTCAACAATAAACGATATCGCTCCAACTGTACCAAGACTAAGACGGGAAAGGGAAAAGGAAAGGCAACAAAGAAATGAATACATCAAAATATTTTGTCATCTTTTTTTCAATTTTTCTAACTTTCATTGTCTGTAATGCGTAAGATGACGTATGGATGCTATGTGACGCATGCGTGCCTCGTTACATAGCAATCGGGCGTCCATCAGGTTAAATGAGCTCCACTGGGAAAGGACGCCGTTCTCCTAACGGAAATTCTAATTCTCGAGGCACGACTCCACTAAACAATAGCCGTAATACACCACTAAACACACCTCCTGAGAGCCACGCCTCCTCGTGGTTCTACGATGACGTCTCCCCTTTTCCTTACGATCTACGGTGGAATTTCTCCCCCAAAACTCCTGAGAAATCTCTTCTCGACTTACTGTCTTCCTGTAAGTCACCACTTCAATTTTTCTCCCCGGGAAAGTCTCCGTTTGCGGGGCTATCTCCCTCAAACTCTCCTTTGGTGCAAAAATCACCCACAGCGTCCCGTGTAGCACTCCTGTCTCCAGAAACTCTGTCATTACTTGACCCTGTGGGAGCGAGAAGGTCTTCTCCTCAATTGCTATTATCCCCTTCCCTCTCGTCTCCAGTACATATCACTGTCCCAGCGGGTGTGGACCGCAACAATGTTCCTACCACAGCTGAAGAGATAGATGAATTTTTAGCCTCAGCGTGGAATAATGAAGAGCCTACTTCGTCTGAATACTCCAGCAAAGTGAGTCGATAAATTGAACCATATATAGATACAACAATATTTTATAAGAGTATTTATGTGAAATCAACCAGACCACTAACAAATAAACTGTGCAAGCTCATAGCTACAGTGTAAAGTTAGTTACAATACTCTTCACTCCACATGTAGTTGTCTGATCTCTTCCAATTTTACACAAGCAAGTTAACAGAAATTGATACAGCAGAGAGGAGGTCACTAGCTGATAACCTGCCTGATGGAAGCCAAGCAGGATCATCACTAAACTCCATTGATGACTGTTTCAAAGATGCTCAGATCAGGGGACATTATGATGCCGCCAGAAAGCGACTCAAAGAAGAAACTGTTCAAAGTATCTTCAGGCTAAGAGTGAAATCTCCTGCAAGACCCAACACAAGCATAAATTCCAGAGCTTGCAGGAGTAAGAGTCCACAAATGAATAATAGTTCTGCAACAGAACATGGGAGAAAAAGCCTGCATAAAAAGTCTCCAGCAAAGGGAAGAAAGCTACAAACTGACAGAAAGCCACTGGATACTGATAGTATACTGGATCAATGGTTTGAGGAGCATAGTGAGAGACCTTATCCAAACAAGAAGCAGAAAGAAGATCTTGCTAAACATTGTAACATCACCATTAAACAGGTCACCACATGGTTCAACAACAAGCGTTATCGTTCCAACTGTACAAAGACTAAGAAAGGAAAAGGAAAGAAATGAGATCAATTACATGCATGTTTCGTTTTTATTTTTTGTAACTTTGTAACCCCCACCAGTGTTAAGTATCCACCCTTTATACTGTGTGAATGAATGTATGCAGTATAATAAATATCAGTCAGTCAGAGTACACATACAGAGAGTGACTACTACTGTATGGGTGGCAATCAGTGTTACAGGGTAACAAACAGAATGCCACACATGTGCAATTCTCAAGGTAGTATTGTGAAACGCATGTCTGAAGCCATGTTACAGTTGTACATGTGTCAAAATATATTTTAATGCTGAGGCCTTGCTATAAAATTGTAGGATTGCAGTATAGTGGATCCTCAATAATACAAACATGTCAAAAGTATTTAGATAAGTGAACTACTAACTGAAATCCATTGATTCTATATAGAGAGCTCCATTTAATTACAATAGAACATATACTTCGCAATGAAATACTCTAATTGAACAGTCACTATGGCACTTGTGTTTGGGTAACAGAGGCTCAGATAACCAAGGATACACATGTTTGCCACCCAATACATAACATATGGGACATTTTTTAAGCCTCACAACTCAGGTGTTCTGGCTTGTATGAACCATTTTTTATTGAGGGTTCACACATAGAGCTTCAGCTTCTTAATATAGAGCTGACCGCTCCATTAGAGTACTTGAGTGAAACGTGTAGAGTAAATATGTATATTAATATATTAATAGAACACACTGCACAAAAACAACCCAGGTTGTCGAAAAATGAAGTGTATTTTTGCAGTGAAACTCCCAAAGGTCATTAATTACTTGCTCACAATTACCATGTAAGGTATGTACATACACAAAATGATAAGATGTAAATTTCATTGTATATTATTACTGAGGCTATTTGAAATTTGGAGTGGAACATCATTTCAAAAATGTTGATCTAAATACTGACACAATTCAATGTCATGACTACGCACCAACTGTTGTGCCATGTCCTGTGCTGAGCTGACTGACTCCACCTGTAATGAGAAACAAAATGCCGAGCATGGCCAGGTGTTTACAAGCATTGAACGGTGCTTGTGAGCTCTTGAGCCTGATACAGACATTTTGGGACCAGTTAATTGTTTTGCAGCATTATAAAGACTTCCTCTTTCAGAGGTAAGATCTGTTAGGACAAGTACTCTTGTCCTTATTGTAATTTATTTTTGTTGTTGGAGAGTTTGTTAAAAGAGGTAAAAGTCCAGGCATTTGTTTCTTATAATCTTTTCACAAACCAGCTTTAAAATTATACTACACCTTATACACTATAGTAACTGCCATTGAATTTACCAAAGTGCGTATATATTCCAAGATCCTTATCAAAACCATGTATAGCCCTCCCCTGGTCATAAGTTAGGACTACTTATATAGTTGAGACCATCTTATATTAGCCTAGCCAAAGACTGTAATCTGTTTATTTTGAAGCAGCAAACAAATTGCAACTGTAAAATTGTTATACCGTATAGAGGGAAACTTTGGCGAATAGCAAGCTAAATTGCATTTGGCAAAATAAACTTTGGCAAACTCAAGCTCAATCTATATAACTAATCTCCGGCACTACGAGTAATTGGCGGGTTAAACTTTGGCGAATTTGTAGTGAATCACCAAGTTCACCAAAGTTTCCCCCCGCCAAAGTTTCCCTCTATACGGTATTTGTCTATAGCCATGTAAATAAAATTTCATTATTCAGCACTAACTTTCTTATTTTCATCAGTTTCCATCATTTCTTCATCAGGTGGTTGTGACAGTAGTGGGTGTAACTGTTGTTCATTGAGGAAAGTGTCTGTCTCCTTGTGGCACTCTGCTAGTAAGGAATTAGCTTTCTTAATAGCTCTGTATGTGACAAGTGAAAGGGTATTAATATACCCCGGGCAAAAGTTTGTACCTGTCTAACAGCAAGATGGCATCATCTCTTTGCTTCTTCTGTCTCTCCATTATCACCTTCAAAGTTTCCCTTGCCTGAGGAAAGATGAATAATGTGCTGGAACACAAAATGTATTTTATAATACAGCATGGAATCTTCACGGGCACAAGTGGCAACTCAGGTAAGCTAAGAGAGGATATTTGGCCAGGGTTGCCCCACCCCCCCTCCTCCCCCAAACACACACACACACCTCATGAAGGTTCACAATTCATAAACACTTACTTGATGGGGTCTGTACCCATTAACTAAATGATGCATATTGACAAACAGTAGGTTGAGGTCTTGTACCTTCTTCATTCTCTACAAAATTAAGACAACCTAAATATTTGATGGTGGATTTTCTATACAACCTGAACATGCGTATTGGTCGTATTATTAACATTAGCAAGTGTGAACACACTAAATATTACATAAACTTGTTGACAAACACCATATGAAGAAGTTTGCTACATGGCATGGACATTATTTTGCTTAATCATGGAACACTGTAATTTTCACAAACTAACCTGCAGAACTAATTCACAGTGCTTTTGTTTCATTGTAACACTAATGTAGTGAAGGTTAGTCAAGTCATCAAAATAGCTCAGAGCGTCCCTTTCCAAATATCCACCATTCAACTCACCATAGAAAAAGTAAGTTATTTTCAACCTTAAAATGACGACCTTAAATTTACTCTAATTTCCTTCTGCTGTACAGTAGCTCATCTTAATCACTATTCACTGCTTTTTCCAAATCTGGTTCAGAATCTGAGGTATCTATCACATGTCGTGGGTTATTACGCCTTTTATTGCATGCCCCCGAAATGCCCAATACAAAATGTATGGGGAAATTTGCTACACCCGGTCGGTTTAGGTCATTTCGACGAGCCTAAATTTCCGTGAATTGGGCATCAGTGTACTCGCAGAGAGTTGCTCTACACGTATCAGATTCGGAAAGTTACTAAACAGACTCGAGGTAGGCGGTACACGATAATTAATTTAATTTTTAATGGTTTTTCAATCGAAATGTATTGGACATGCCTGTTCCAGCTGGCAATTTTTCCATGAACAAAACACACACACACACACACACACACACACACACACACACACACACACACACACACACACGCACACACACACTCTACCTGTGGTGATGAAGGACAGTTAATGAGCACATCTAATAATTCCAGGAAACTAATTACTATTGAGCCATTTAACTTCTTGAGCTCTTCTTTGCTATCTGTGCCAACCATCATAACACTGTACATACATGCTAAACATGATGATGCACTGACCAAACTTCTTGGGGTATATTCTCTGGAGCCCTTGGTCTTCAAGGTTTCTTAATATTGAATCATTTGTCTACAGGAATACAGTACAAATAAACTTTCTGAATTTTATGGTGTGGCTTACATCAAAAGGGGAGCCAAAGGTAGAATAGCTACCACTTATTACTGGCGGCGGAGGGGGTGCTAGTCCGGCCTGCACGTTTTCATCCGTATAGAGTTTATAAAATAGTTTCGGAGGGTCTGGAAAAGTACTCACTCCTTGCTCCGCTTCTTCCATACTGAGTAAATATACGCGCACGTTAATAATTACAGTAATACAATTCTTTGCGCGCTTGTAGAAAGTAGCTATGTTTACAGATTAGGGTATGAGGTAGACAGGACCAATGTATTATACTTTATAATTAGAGGAATACTTTAGAAATATTGTACAGTTCGTACTTTTACGTGTAGGAATGAATGGATTGTGATTTAATGGATGGCACTATTTAGAATATTAACGTATAGACATGGACTTTTCATCGCTTATGCAGCAGGCTACGGCCAACCAAGAGTACACAAAGAAAAAGGTTGGTGGTTACCTTAACCTTCTTAAGTAAAGCATGATTTACTGTGTCAAATTAATGTACGTGTCATAAAACACTCGCCATTTTACTTTGACGTTCCTGTACAGCGCTGTGGTCTGTCTCGCCACATATGCAGACAAATATGTTTAGTGTAGATGTTACGTGTCAGACAAAACATATACATTTTGTGTAGTAGTTTTATTAGTTGTGGTTTAATTAAATAATTTTGTTAAATGACGTAGTATGACGAAATAAAGAGAAATAGCAAGGAGGAGGAGGCTAGGAGAAAAGAGAGGGAACAGCTACGAAGAGAACGAGCAAAGAGGAAAATTGAACTTTCTCTAGCAGAGGAGAGAGCTAGGAAGATTAAACCACCACCACTTGGTATGTATGTGTATAACAAATGATTGTGGGATCGTTAATTTCTAGAAGAAATGTTGGTCGGTTTATTTTTAAAAAGGCACGTTCCCACAGCTGTGGGCATATGTACCTATATGAGCAAATACATTTAATTTAATGGTAAAAAAAAAGCCAGCATATGAGAATTAAAAAATAAGCCTGTGTTAAATTGTAAGTTAAGTAGTTATGTTACTGTAACTTGTAAGTTAAACAGTCATGATTTTACTTTAATTGTAATTTGTAATTTTAAGTTAAGTATAATTACAAGTAATGTAGTTTTAGGATACTAGCACAGGATGCCTGTATTCCATCAGTGTTATTTTTACATAATATAGTTAGTTTATTCCACTGTACAACCTCAATTTTGTCTGTTACTGCTTTTTACACTGTAAAGTCTTTAAATAAATAAACTTCAGCATAAGTAAGCTTTGGACTGAGTTAGTTTCTTTCCACAGGTTTAAAATACTGGTGTAGCAACTCTACAAACTTTGTGAACAACCTGCCCATTGGGCTCTTCAGGTATTTAATGGCTGAAAAACTCTGTAGCAGATCTTATAGGCTACCAGGAAAGCATATCTCTTCGGCTTGAAAGGGGTTATGTCTCTTATACACACAAGTGAAAATGATGAGGCTTTGTTGAGAAAATTTG
Source organism: Dysidea avara (assembly GCF_963678975.1). Taxonomy (NCBI): domain Eukaryota; kingdom Metazoa; phylum Porifera; class Demospongiae; order Dictyoceratida; family Dysideidae; genus Dysidea; species Dysidea avara. The sequence goes on from NC_089274.1 coordinate 45,114,766, forward strand.
CAGAAAAAAAAGGGGGTTATAAAACAGTTGGGAAGATACTTCTGTGTGTTTGAAGCATTTTGTTTGATAGTGTTTCCTTAGCAATGCATAGCAAACTATAAAATTTATGATTTCTTTATTTTTGATCTAATCATCTTCAGCAAGAGTACTGCGAGATTACAGAGAGCATATTTGAGGGGAGGTGAACCTAACCAATACGCTTTAATATTCTGGACTATCACAAAGAGAAATATACTAATGCTATTTGCTTAGAATGTTAATTAAAGTGTATGGTAGAAGCTGAGTGCAGTTGGAGTCTGATTTAGTGGCTCACTGCCAGAATTGAAGCTGGGTTGGGTCACGTTTAGTATGGGTCATCCAGGTCTGACCTGGCCACTGCATAGAATGTCCAAGTCTGAATAAACTAATTGAGTTTTCAATGTAGAAATATATTAATGTATCATAGTCTAGTCCTGTAGCATTCTTTTATGAGGCACACCTACTAATAGGGATTGTGTGTTGCTGTCTGTAGGTATATGTGGAGCCACACTCATTTATCAGTAGGTGTGTTGTAGTCTGTAGATATACATGAGCCATGTCCATTGTTATCTGCAGGCTTTCGTGGAGCCACGCCTACTAATTGTTTGTTTTTGTACGAGTCATAGTTTTGAAGCAGGCCAGCTTCTATTGTAGGCCACACCCACTGGCGATGCTGTCTGTGGGCATGTGTGGAGGCATGCAAGTTTATTAGTAAGGAGTAGTGAAGTATTTTATGCATGGACTTACATGCAACTACATTTGCTTGATTATCCTATTCTGTTGTCTTATAGCTACCAGTTTACTTACGCTAGCAGTGCCCTAAATCGGAGGTCTGACCTGGATTACTATCTGGCTCTGACCCAGATTGTTATACAGGTCAACATTAACCCTGCTTGCTATATAGCCAAGTGGTATATACAAAACTCTAAATATATGTGACCTGCTGAGGGAAACCCAACTAAATGCATAATTATGTTTTTGAGGTAAAATACATTAAGTAAAAATGCATACAATATCATTTTATGTATGTTTTAATTACTTCAGTAAGCAACAAAACAATACTTGAGTTAAAATGTCTAATAGACCATCAAATTTTATTTTGTTTCATTTCCGTACCATGAAACAAATGTGAGTTATGTGAGTTTGTTAACATATCGGTAAAATGTAACATTATAGTTGCTATTCTTAGCTTGAACATCCGGCCAAAGACTGCACCGTAGTGAGTCCCCCAATTCATGGTGAGCACAATGAGACAAATGCCAACTCCATAGCCTGTTGCACGGTCAATTAAATGACTGCCTACAATTTATTTTTCATATTGTTACTGTACAGATTGATTTCTTTGCTCTTCTTATTGTTTGTTGTTATAACTCCTGATGTAAGGCTGAAACTTTAGGCTTTTCCATCTAGACAACAATAGCTGTAAAAGTTTGAGAAAAATTGAGGGGTTTCGCAGGTCACACATAATTGCTATCAACATTTTATCAACACCTATGGTATGTTCACGTTGAGCTGAATCCTGAAAAACAGCTAAAAATTAAAAGTGGATTTTTTCTCAACAGAGTTAACATTTCAGCCAACCAGATGATTATTGGTAACAGCAAAGGTGTCAACAACAGACATGTACAGTTTGGCTCCATTACAAGTTCGGGAAAGGGCTGTAATGGACACTGTACTTATATGGTTTCCCCATAGGAAATGTATTGTGAAAATTTTGATTGGCCGTAAATATTATGTCAAACATTTGAACAAAAAGATTTCAAAATATTTTTAGCGGATCAAGCAGTACTACAAATGAGCCAAATTTCAAGATCATGTGTAATTGCATCCATGAGTTATTAAATGTTTTTGAGGATTCAGCTCAACGTGAACGTACTATAGTGTGTGTGCATACGTGCTTGCATGTGTAGTCATAGCAGCTTTTGTACACACACATACACACGCACACACACACCTGTCCTATTTCATTCCTGTTTAACACTGCCCGAGTGGGTCATGTGTCCCCCTGCAGGGGAAGCAAAAACATCTATGCACATAGATTACATGATCTTTTGTCCCCAAAACCAATGTTGACACTGTTCCATCATTCCATTGACTTGCCATCTCAATGGGACCTTCTGTGTCCACCACTGACTGTACATTCCACGTGCTAGTTGTTGTTTTTGCACTTTGTTATATGGTGCAACAACTATACATATTGGTGAAGGTTGAGGCCATGATACATATTGATATGAAGTGTATCATGATGTATTGAGGTGTATGGACTTTAGAAATGTACTAGATTTTAATGGCTGACATTCTCATAAATTCAAATTATTATATGTTGTAGACGCTAAAGCTAAATGATTACTTTGCATTCTAGTATCTCTCCATTTCCTAATAAGTATCAAACATCTATGTTTATACTCCATATCATAATTGTGATACAATGGAGTTTCACTGCAACTGGTCTAACCTGTCATACAAGTTTCCACACTTCCAGCTGCACTAACCTGTTGAGTTTCATTGTCTCCTAGGTAACTGTATGCAACATCTGTTTTTGGTCAACCACTATAATTACTTTTTATGAACTTGCAAATTGTGTTTTAGTTGGTCATGATTTTCATTATTGTCGTACTGAAAGTGAGTGGTATATGAAAGGTAACACATGCTGTTAAGACAATGCTTCAGTTCAGTCGTTGCCAATGTAGTGGAGCTAGCTGTTCAAAGGTGTTTTAGTTTGTTATTAAAATGTACCCCAAATTCACGGTAAACCGTCTAGGATCTCGACACTGTATGTAAATGTCTTTTACATAGCTCATCCAAAGTTCAAGTGCCTGTAAGGAGTGGTGTCACTAAATGGTTTGGTAGCTCATTAGAATTCTGTCATGTTAAAACAAAGGAAATTACAGGTAACTAGAAGCCGGACTTTAAAGCACACACTTGGGGTGTAGCCACTGCAATAACTAAAACACTCAGCTTCATCTTGGACTCTACTGGACTACTCCCCTCTAATATGCTACTGCCATGGTGATGCCTAACTAGTGCTCTTTTTGGTTTATTTAATGAAAACATTTGTTAATTAATGTTGTAACAGTATTTTTAACAGACAACCCTAGACAACATAGTTTGAAGCCAGTTCCTATTTTACAAGGAGTTTCTAAATAGAGTTTTGATCATACATTGTGTATGCCCATATTTGGATATCTTGGTTTACAAGATTATACCGTATAACCTGAAATTTTCAAAGGATGGAACTTTTGCGAATTTCACGAGCAATGATAGCTTTGTGAAAATATAATCGTGAAATGTTTCAGGTTTATACACATAGCTAGTAGCTTACCAATCCATTTTCTAGACATTCGTGAATGTAAAAAAACTTGAAAATCAGATTTTACACTGTTCTGTGAAAGTTAAAAAATTTCCCACTATACGGTAGTTGTACAGTTGAGTTTTGGAAGTGTGATTTTATTATTATTTTTATTTTTACTACAATTTACACCCAGGAGTGCATCATTATAGAGAACCCTTGTCACACTTGAATCCTTGTCCACGGGATTTAATGTGCTTCTGGTACAACCTGTACTTTCCTCTATCAGAATTAAAGAGAGCTAGACATGGTGGGGGAAGACACTTTTCTATTTAAAGTGCTGAAGAAGGCTGTACTGTATTCCCATTATCTTGTTAACCAGGTGTGCACACCCCACAATCGGCCTTGGTCAGCTGCAGGATATGCACCTGGTTACTGTAATTGTTTTGGAAAAAATGTGTGTATGTGTGATTGTGTGTGAGTCCATGTCATTTTGCCAACAGTGTTGTATCAAAACTAAGCATCCTGCATATGGCTTTGTATTACACTTTCACTAAGCTTTATGCTGAAACCGCTATTTTGAAATTCGAGTTTAACAGGTAAAAGAACACGTTGTGAACAACTTTCTTAATGGGCTATATGGGCATAATAATAGGCTTCGTCAAAGAGAAAAGGGCATGTTCCGTACTCATGTGACCGAAAATGAAGGGCAGCCTTGAGGCTTTCTCTAAAGAATTCATGTGAGAAAACACGATAGACACACTATAAAACAGTTGAGAAGATACTTCTGTGCATAATTTGCGGTTTGTTAGAGGTACACTTCCATAGCAATGTAATTACTGAAGTATAATATAATTCATGAAAAATTATGAAATACACTAAATTACAGTACTAATTATCTAGCTGGATTAATAATAGCAATAGCATGAATATAAAAATTATTGATGTGGTTGATTAATTACCTATTTAGCTAGAATGGGATGGTATTGACTGCATGGGTGCTTGGTTTTTAGAAGTAGCAACATCAACTTGTTTTTGTGAGTTGTTATCAAACACAGCTAGAATAATCATCCTGTAGGGAGTTTTTAGAATTGTTCCCAGGAGGATTAGGAGACAAACAGACTGTACTGCATGTGATGGGCTTCAACAAGTTGCTTACCCACTAAAGGAGAACAGACAAGAAGTCTGAGGGATGTTTATGCACCTCCATCTTGGTAGTTCCAGTCCTATTCAATTGGTAGTCATTTCTTAAATGTTGGGACACTTAAGCTAACATAAAAAATTTTAATCTACAAAACTTAACTGCTTAATATCACCTGTAAACAAACATTGATGCATTTCAAATTCTCATCTTGCTATGAGTTATGTATGGTGATTGATTGCCACTTTTACGTGACTTTTTGATCTGTTGATATGGAATAAACCTCTTGATTGCTTGATTCAGTTTTTGTTCCAGTCACAAGTTGAACATGCATTTTAGAAGTGATGAATGGAACCTTCTCTATAACACGCCATTTGAGACTAAGAATATGTTGCTTATAGACCTGTTGGGGCCAAAATCTTTTCAGGAGCACGTAAGCACTGCAAGATGCATCATGACACTTTGTTATAGGGTTTTCTGTAATGTCCTTGATTCAGGGAGTTTAAGAGATCTTGTGTGCCCCTTGCTATTTGAGGATTCTTATTTTGCTTTGGTAGACGTTTGAGGTGTTGAGATGGACCTATCCTATTATTCCAGTCTTGTGGTTGCACTGGGATAAACTAGTTTATCAAAATACTTGTCTAGCAAAGTGGTTTCAATTTGTGTGCACACATCTTAGACAATTTTCTATAATCCAGTCACATGCAGTACACAGGATATTGTATCATAGTTTGTATTCCATCGTAGATTTGTGTAATGTGCTCTTATGCAATTTTAAAATTCTTTAATAATCTCAGTTATCATTTGTCTGCTGTCATGTTTTACAAAGACATCTTTGATGATGCGTATAATTGCCATTTTACTGTTTTCATTGTATCAACGGATCTAAATTAAGCCATCTTCTGAGTGTACAGCTTGTTTACAAAGTGATGGGTTTACCAATATCGCTTGGTGTTTTGTAATAGTAGTAACACGGCATGAAGGCTTTGCTTGATATGTGAGCCTGACAGCCCCAGGGCCGCAGACCCGAGGGCTGATGGCATACATATCAGGCAAAGCCCGTGTTCTGCCTGTGTTACAGCTAATATGTAACACTACTTCTGATCTGTATCAGGCTAATAGCCTGAAGCTTGGGCAATCAAATCACCCAAGCCAACCACTGGCACTGGATGTATTATATTTACATGCCTTAAGGATTCGATTATGAGTCAGCAGCTGGACGTTCTGGCTACGTATGGCTATGATAAACGGACAAATCACAGAGAATTTCGGTTACCCGAGTTTAATGGTTTAATCAGTGCAATTGAATCATTTATGGAGAGTTATCTAAAGGCCTAGATGGGTAAGTTTGCTTGTAAAGTGGTTACTTCCTGTAGAGTGGTAATTTCGTGATGGGGGTGTGGTCTGTATTTGAAAACGTGTTTGGTGAATAAGCTATAGCACTAGTTGTCACTTTAGCCCAGCATTTTTCAATTCATACAGTAGTGAGGATAACAGAATGTTTTCCGTCTGCATGGTTTTTGTGGCCAAATCTAACTCATGCATACTAATCACGTGTGTATTAATCCATCCCCACCATCGATTTTGGCCTTAACGTCTATGTAATCACTGCCCAAATGTAGCCCAGGAGACTCCTTTGATCTGAGGTGTGAAAGTGTTATATTAAAAAGATAAAGCCACAATGATGTGGAATCAGCGTGGTTACTGTATATAGGCAAATATAATACCAGGCAATAAATGGCACACTAAAGAATAATATTAAAGTCGAACAGAACTTATGTAACATGTCTCGTTACATGGACAGTTAGTGGGATGAACTAGTTTGTAGGGGTGTGTTAATGGTTGCCACGGCCACACACACATTGATGTAGAGTAGTTGACATTTTAAATGAGATGTAGTCACTAGGTTACTTCACCTGTGATAGCCACCACTATCATAACTTCATTTTTAATCCTAGTTTCCTTTCCTTTGGGTGCTTAATGGAGTGGAAATGAAGAAATGAAATAGTCAAGGTAGAAGAATGTAAAACATTAAATATTCAAATGTAGGAATACAGAGAAACGATAGTTGGTTTAGAATGTATATACAGTGTGTACACAAGTTTGAGGATGGTGTGGAGGGAATGATTAGCCTACGAAAGCTAGACACCACCTTTACATGCGTAATGTGAAATGTGTGGCTTCTATGTAATCCTACAATGTCCAGTCTTTTACCTTGACAACTCAGAGTACCAATATCATTAATTAAAGTGTCATAGTACAGCTGTGTAGTGTAATATAATGGGAACTGGTGCCATAACTTTTTCTGCAGGGACCCCCTTGCTTCTGTCAGCAGTCCTGGGTAAAGTCTGTAGCTATGACAGATTTCTTTACCAGTTTTTGATTCTCTTGTTCAGAAGTGTGCCTAATGGTGATGAAGACATTTTGTTGCCAGCTTGTATGAGAATCTGTAAAAATACTTGCTGTTTAATTGTTTAATTTGATGTCAATATTTGTGTTGCCTTCAGCAAGAGAAATAAAAAATAAGGTGTCTGTGGTCGGTCACTGCCAGGCCTCATTTTGCTACAACAGTCTTCCAATTGACATTAAGTCGATATTTATCAAGACTTAAATTTGATTTACTGGAGTGATTATTTTGGTCATGTTTATGCTGTTTACACTGTAGTTACAATGTGTGTGTTGTGTGTGGGCCCTGCTGTGTAGAGGTGTAGCAACAACATGTTACATACCAGCGTATTACATGGATTTGTGTTGTACTGTTGGGACCAAGTAACTAAGTTTGTGCTGGTAATCCTTAAGTAATAATACATACAAAAGTCAAATTTGGGTGGCCATTTGTAGTAGGTAACTAAATTTACTCAAGTAACTCTTAAATAATAGATACGTGTTCAACTCTAATTTTGGGTGGCTGTTTGTAGTTTAAATTGAACATGAGTTTTTGTGATTGGTACTTTTTGTAGCTTCTCTGGTCTCTTACTGTTATTATGTAGTTTCATTTGGTTAAAATTCTCAGTCTAATTATTGTATTGTGTTTGCTGTTGTAGTTCAACCATCTGAAACCAACTCAGTGTCTTCTTCAAAGCATGCAACTAGCACATGTAAATCACATGCTGGAAAGAGTAGTAAGAAAGAGAAACCATCTTCAGTGTCCTGTGGGACTACTACAGCAGCCCACAAAACTGTTCCGCCATTGTCTGTCAAAGGTCATGCCCCAAAGCACAAAGCAAATTCAACTCCACAGCCACCTCCTCAACCCCCAAAGCAACCAGCATCCAAGCCATTAGACTTTAAACAACTTATGGAGATTGCAAGCAAACAAGGTAGCGGAAATAGGAGTAAAGAATTAGTTAAGCAGCAGTTATTAAAGCAACAGGCTAAATCATTGTCAGCAACTGTAAAAGCATCAGTGGCAACACCTACTTCTTCTAAACCAGTTAAACCAGTTGGTCATGCTGGCACTAATAAGCCACACTCAGCAGTACCCCCCAAACAGGTTTCCACCCACAAAGGTGTGGCTGGCAACAAAATCACTTCAGTATCTTTGACAAAGCAACGTCCATCTTCTGCCACTGCTGCTGCTGCTGCTACTAAGAAACTACCTGAAACTACTAAAGTGAACTGCAAGGCTAACTCCAAGCGACCTGGTGTTAAGTTAAAGACAGGATCATTCTACCAGTCATCTGCAATGGGTTCAGATTGGAGTGACATGAAAAAGACAATTAAGAGACCACAACAGCAGCAACTGCAGCAGCGTCAACTTAACGGTTTCAACATATCTGGCTCTTGGATCAATGAACTGGGTCTTAATAAATTGCCCACTGATCTTGACTCTGATTATGAAGAAGATGATGACATGTCTGATTTTGTTGCCTCCGATGACGAGGGAATAGATGAAGATTGTGAAGACTACTCTGCAGCCATTAGAGACATCTTTGGCTACGACCGAAGCAGGTAAGTAGAGTTGTCAATGCATGCATACAATGATCTCTCTCACACACACACACGCACGCACGCACGCACACACGCACACGCACACACACAAACATAATAAAAGCCTCATCTTAAACACTAAGATATGTGGTTTGCTCTGTACAAATAACAATCTAACTGGCAATTATTTGTGCACTGAAATGTTCTGCTTTTGTGTAAATGTTGTTGTATTTGGATTTATCCCCTCATTCTCAGGTTTGGCAATGATGACACTGAGGTTATGGAATCAAGCTATACACAGCAGCAGTTTGAAGAAAAACGAAGGTACGTAGATGTTGCATGTTAATATAACAGATATTCATTTGACTCTTTACAGTGCTCGCATTGGTAAGGCAGAGGATGAAGAAGATATGAAAAGAGAACTTGAAGAAATGAGAAGGAAAAAACGTAAAAAATGAAGCCAAAAATGATTGTTTTTATATGCTGTATATAATAACAAGTGATGTAATCGCTTGTGGTAAAAAGCGCACGTGCGCTAACGAGTTTAGCTTATAGATGAAAACTTAGCTATCTCAGGATGATTTACGTTTTGTGCTGTGTCAACGAACGGTGATAACTAGTTATAAGCCAGAACATTAGGACTAAGACGATGACTCGTAGAGCCAGTTGGATCGTTCTATTGGTCGTCGTGTTTGTAGTGGCGGTTGGGGGGCAAGGGGATGACTCTGATTCCCGATACAACTACGTAGAAGAGTCGTGCTATAATATGATGCCCTCGCAGATGATGGAGTCCAACATGCCCTCACAAAATGTGGAGACTTCCACGGTCCTCGCCAAATTCATGAATCGGAGCGAAGCCATGTACACTTACGAGCCTGGCCATGAATACTCAAGTAAGTGACTGTATAAACCACCTGTAATTAGCTTAATCTTCACTAACAATATTCACATCAGCCATTAATGAAATCATTTAGGATAGCTGTTTATGAACCTGCATCCATGTTAGCCTCCATACTGACACATGTGACATAGCCGGCTATTATAATCTTAAGCCTATGATGTAGTTATAGCTACCCTTGTTTGAATCTTACAGTTATTATATCAAGTGAAAAAGATGATTTTATGGGATTTATTGCAAACATGCGCCTGGCCAGTAATTCCAGCGTGATTGTGGGAACAGTGTCAGAGCCAAACAGGACCACAACTTCATCATCGGTGAAAACAATGACTTGTAATGGCAACAATGTAAGTGACACACACACACACACACACACACACACACACACACACACACACACACACACACACACACACACACACACACACACACACACACACACACACACTGTGCAGTCTTGTACACAGTTAGCTAAATGTGTTGTTGCATATGAGCATATGCATAATTGAGAGTGTTTGGGCTGTTACAAATGTGTCCATGCAATATTCCAATACTAATCAGTCCCAGATTAATTGCATGTATCCTATAGTGTATGGATTCTGCACATGTACTTTACTTTATAGGGGCATAATAATTACGTTTACCACTGGGAAATAGTAATGTATCCCTACCTGGTCATTGTAATACTATCCCTTATTGAATATCCTCCCCTATGGTGTGGTGTTACTGTAGGTTTATGGGCTTGTGTCTGTTTTAGCTATTTCCTTTCCTACCAGGGTGCAAGGATGTGGGTAAATACTTTCTACATCATGATGTGCTGAATAATGTTTACACTATCTGCAATGATTTCTTGGAATAGCAAGGTGTAAAGAAATAACTCTTCATGACTTGAGAAATCCTAGGCATCATCCTGTTTTTAATATAAGATGGGAAGGCCTACACAATGAACATATAATTATGAAACTCATAGCTACTGAATAACATTATATGAATAGCACATGCAGTCATCACAGTCTGGGCCTGTATGCAGTGTATGGTGTACAAAACACATGGATGGCTTTTATGTAGGTACACTTAGTTTCCACATATGTTTTGTAGTTATTACCCCTCCCAGCCATAGTGTCATTTATATGGTCACTATTACAGGATTAACACTGTTAAACACCAGCCCTGATTAGATAATTTGCGAGTGGAATTCCAACATGGTGACCTAGTGAGACTCATCATGGTTGGATTTGCCAACATTATGTTGAGCTCAGCCACCATGCTTGTGTTCATGCATGGGTTCTGTGGGGCTATGTGGTATTACGTGGTTTCTTTTTCATTATAGAACACTGCAACTCAGATGAGTATCACCCAACATTTCTCAGTGGAGTTTGTATGGACAGCACCACCAGACCTGAATGAGACTGTTATATTAATGTAAGTTGACATCATTATACAGTATATGTTAAAATGCAGCATGTGTATAAGCATCTGCTATGTAAATGCATGGCTGACTATATGTATAATCTTTTTATTGCCAGGTATGGAGTGTTCAAGAATCGCACAGTGTTTTGGAGCAACCTAACATCTCATTGCATTACACCTGTGGTATGTAGCTGTACCTACTGTGGCCACCATAGTGTAACTCTATACTGCATTGTTTAGTTACTGATACTGCTGCTGTGTAATCAACCACTATCACTTTTGCTGTTCTTTATAGGGTTTTGATCCATCTGTAGTAAACCAGATTTGTACTACTGTGTCTTCACTACCGTCACCTAGTACCACTTCTACAAAATCAATTAGTACTTCTCCTATCACATCTCAGTCATTGTTTTCACCATCAATGTCATCCATTGCTAGTACTATCACTACTATACAGCCTTCATCTTCATCCAGACCATCAGTGCATTTGTCAAGTGTTCCAAACTTTAATCATCACAGTTTGATAGTCTTACCTTCTGTCTCCCGAAATTTCCATTCAGCTGTGATAAGATCCACTGTCACTAAACGTACAGTAATCAGTTCAACCTTCCTTTTGTCAACAACATTTACTTTCAAGTATACAAGTGTGAGTGTGCCAGTTCAAACATCAACAAGAACAACTGATACTAGTTCGGCATTACCTATCATTCCTACAGCTGTTGTAGGCAGCAGTGACGGTATGTATATATTTTTATTGTCTTAAGATGTTTAAGTATATTGTTTTCATATATATGTTCAAGTTGTTCTGGAACATTTTAAGCACCTGTTTAGGCTACTTTTGTACATGTTTGTACATTAAGTAAAGATCCATGACCTTGTTGTTGCATTTTTGTGTAGGATCCAACAGCTTGATTGAAAATACTAGTGAAGTAATGGCAATTGGAATTGCAATTTGTTTTGTGTTGGTGCTCATCGTCCTTCAAGTTGTTATTGTATTTGTTGGCTGTGCTTACCGAAGAAGACATAAACAGTCTCGATCTCGGAGCTCATCTTTCCGCACCCTTTACAGTTTGGACACAGCTAGTGTTCGATCAGAATCCATAAGGCGATCAAATAGACTGTACTCTCGTGAGAATTGTCAGATTGATCTTAAGCTGAACATTATAGAAGTTGATGATAATGACTGTTCATCATCACCAGCACCTCGTAACCAATGCCAACCATTGAATCAATCAGAACAGTCTTGTACAGAAGTAGATGTCCATTCAACCACAAATAGCAGATCATTTCAATAGAAGTATTTTGATTTTATTTCTCAATCCAGCTACAATTCTATCATGATTTTTAACACATTTTTTGTATCTTTATATTATTTTGACCATGTCTGTTATGTATGGTTCATGTGTTGCTTGCAAATATGTTTGTTGTAATGTTATTTTATTCACTTAAAAAAGTACACCAACATACTACGTATAATGGAAGTAACTTTACATTGAACCTTGAATTAGTGCATAGTACAGTGTAACACTGGATGCCAAAAGAAAGTAGCTACTACAGCACAATATGACGTACATATGGTAACAGAATTAGCTATGCTATGAAACAGCAATTTAAATGAAATTGTGTGTTTACGATGAATGATTATGATGCCGGAAAAAATGTTCTGATTACTTTGATATTGATTCCTGAAATGAGTGAAATAAGTTACCACATCTCATGTAATTGTATTAGCTACCTTTTTCTTGAATAAGTTCCATCCCTTTTTCTTCTTCTCAGTGTCTATTTGTTTAATTCTTGCTGCCATTTTTGCATCCACATCCTGTGAAGAATTACATAATGTTGTGATGTTTGTAAAACAGTGATGATGCTTACTACAAGTGGTGTTGAATGTTTTCTCTTGTTATACATTTCTTCAGGATTTATGAGAAATTCTACACAGCGTGTGTGATTTCCCTGTTCAGCTAAGTCTCTGCAGTAACGGATGGGAAACAATTATAATCATGTTACAGACTGAAGCCCAGCATTGATTACACTGGAACCATTCAAAATATCCCCTAAAATATGAATCCCTTTATAATGATGTCACTGAACCATGGTGTTGTTATAAGTACAGGACATCATTTCAATTACTTCCAAGGTTAGGACTACATGTGCAACTGTACATGCATAATATAACAAGCCAGCCACATTAAAGTTGAAAACAACAAAATTGCACATTCGTGTGACTAACAGGGAACATGTAACTTTGGGTGTAGCTGCTAACATAAATTACTTAATATGGTACTTAGATAAAAATAATAAAAAGGGTTTGTCATCAGACATTCCCTTTACACCACAAAAACAACCACCAGGCCATTTAATGGAAATCTAGTAACCAATGTAAAGGGTTGTCAAAACAGTACATAGCAACAGGAAGGGTTGTTTATGGAACTGTTTTTGTAGTAACAAACACACAGTGAGGTATAGTTTATAAAGAGATGGTATTTATGCACCTTGGTGTTAAGCCGTCACAATCTTGAGAGTTCAGATTTACAGAATGCTCATAGAACACTTTCAAGGACTCCAGTTGGCCATGTTCTGCAGCATCATGAACTGGAGTCGCTCCAAAGTCATCTGCTTCATCCCCGGTGACCAGCGAATGATGGAGCATCCACTGTAGAATTGCCACATGACCTGCAGAAATCAATGCACATGTTTTCATAGGAAGTCCTCTGCACCGATCTATTGATTCCATTCAAAACAATACGGTGATTATGTACCTTTGGCAGCTGCAAAATGGAGGGGTGTGGCTCCATCACATGTCTTGCTGATGACAGAGCATTTAGCAGTTCTCACAAGCCAGTGTGTCACATTTACTTGACCAGTTTGTGCTGCTGCATGTAATGGGGTCATACCATCATTGGATGAACTTGTTGGATTAGCTTTGGCCATTTCTACTAGCCATTGAACACAGTGCAAGTGACCTTCTTGTGCAGCATAATATACTAGAGGTGAGAAAACCATATATCTCACAACAACAAAACAACTATCACCTATGTTAAAGAACAGAAACACCTTTGATGCAAAGTGCAGGTGTTACAATACCTCATGATTATTATTGTTCTTTGTGGTACATAATTTGTCACCATATGTGTACTATATCATACATGAAGCTACATGTAGCTTCCTCTAGCATACTGTTCTTGTTAAACATGTGGTATTGCAGGTCATATGCCTCTACAAATGACCTCTGATAAGTGCCCCATCCTGTCATGTGCAACACTTTTACCTTATACAGCCACGCCCCACTCTTACCTGGAGTCTCACCACTGTAGGTCTGTATATTTGGGTCACCATTTCCTGTTTGCATTAGTTCTTGGAGACATTCCAAGTGCCCTGAAACTGCTGCGTAATGAACTGGCGTGGCGCCGTCCAAATCTTTGTGCGCAGCAGACCCACCATTCTTTAGCATCCATGACAAGCATCCGTGGTGTCCATTGTAACAAAGAACGTGTGTCGCGGTGGCGCCACGTGCATCCTTGCTTTCTGCCATTGTACTGTCCTTCGAAAGGAGTAGCTCTAAAAATTCTGCGTTCCCATGTTTCGCTGCAACATGAATCGGCGTTGTGCCGTCTTCAGCGCTCACTTCACAGTTCTTTAAAGTGCTCATATTGCACAGTAGTGCCCTTAAGCATTGTTTATGACTCTGAGTGATGGCGCTAGTAATTGAGAAAGTGACACTCTTACATTTGTTGCACACATCGGTTAGATCTCTCAATGATATCGTTGGACGGACATGCACTTCAAGTGATCCTATAGAATCGGTGTCATCGTCGTCAGAGACTCCAGCCAAATAACTGTCCAAATCATCTAGAGCATCAGTCGCTTTCAAGCTGAGTCTGTTCTGCTTCTTCCCTTCTGGCATTGTCATAGATGCACTTTTTGTAACATAGATCAAGCCACTGCTGGGGTAATACTGTAGCTACACCCATTAAATAGGAGCACGTGATACTTGCAATGACGCAACAGTGACTACTTGACAATATTAGAGATGTGTTTGAGCCTTCTCCATTAAAGTGTATGCATGTTACTTACTGCTATAATTAAACCTTTTACAAAAACAGCATTTCAAATAGCTAAACACAAGGAAGTCTTTGCCACCTTGCTCAAACTGCATGTGGGCAGAGAAGCAAACTCAACAGAAGCAGAAAAGCACCCTGTTTCTCAACTTATAGCTACTTATATGCATTCATCTACTTTTGAGACAATCATGCAATCAGCACATTATCAGGTATTTAGTGCATCCTACCATCCTTTGTACTGACTTAAAGTACACATATTCATGCATGTAGTAACTAGTTATGTAAAATATTTATCTACCTTGTTATTTTTTACTGGGCATGCATCCGCAGGCTCAGGAACTGACAATTTAAAGCTCAATATTACATGCATGGAGCTCGCCACCAGTTAAAAACACCATGAATGCATGCGTGTGTGCATACATGTAGTATAACTAGTAGCTATACTGCTGCATACATGTAGTATAACTAGTAGCTATACTGCTATTTTTTGTCATATTTACATGTGTACGACTCACATTAATTGCCATATATAGGTCCCCAGGACTTGCTCCAATTTGCTCTGCATGCACAACTGTCAACCATGACAAGGTGAATGCCTATTTGTTGCAACACATTTTATGATTATCATTGTTATACTAACTTACTACAGAAATTCATACACTCTTCAGGTTTGCAGGTGGAGCATCCAGTAATACTGAAGTGTGTTTGCTCTAGTAATTATGTAGATATAAGATTTAGCACGGTAAGAGAGTTTAAGGCCAAACTGGCAAAAATCATAAGAGGTGATTATTTGCTTCTTCAGCAATTTAACAAGAGAATCTATATTCTCCCCCAGCCACCTATAGCTATAGCCTGTTTGTGTCCCTCCCCTTTCCAGCTCCTGGATCCGCCCTGAGATCTAAGAATGCACCCAATCTATAGCTGTATGGTATGTCAAAAGGCTACATTATATATAGCTATACAGTGCGGCAACCATGTGCAACTGCAACTCTCCTACTTTCTATTACAACTGCTGTGAAGCAACCAATACAGATTATGATGCCACATGTATGTTACATTGTATGTAGTTATCCAAAAAGCGATCAAAGAATTTAGTGTGATTACAGAGGAAAAAATGAAAATTTGAAGTAGCTAATCAAGTTGATTCTTGCATGTGGGCTATTGAGTGAAGTATAGCCCCTTAACAGCATTGCATGAGCATGCAATACATATTATATTATGTCAATAATAATAAGTAATTATTAAGATCATCAGCAGATGGCTGTGGAGTCTTTAAGCTGTTTATCAGGCTATGGGTGTGTTGAACACGCAAAATATATTCATTTTTAGAGGCGTTTAGTATACGGACGAAGATGCTGGTTAGCAGTTTGACAGTGATTCACTGTTAAAATGAAGAGTAACGACAACTCTTACAGAATTCCCATAATAGGGAGGATTAATACCCCTCAGAGTAACCATTACTCTAAAGGAGTAACACATGCTCTGAAGGTGGTGTCACTTACTATTCAGAGTAATGGCTATTATAATAACTCTTCAAAGTGAATCCTCCCTACACTGGGAACTCTTTAGAGTGGTGGTTACAGTTCATTTTTAACAGTGTTTGACTTTGGTTTCAATTGAATTTGTACCAATATTTTAGGCATTTACCCCAAATGTTCCATCCTGGATCTTCCATTGGATCTATACCTATCTGAGCAGATCCTATGCATGCAGTTAAAATGTGATAGTGTGCACGTGCTGTATGACCAGTATATATAGAGTCAAACACATACCATGGCATACATAAGTCATATATATATAAGATGCAACCTTAAACCCTCCTAGCTAGCTATATATGTTAAAATCAAGTTACAGCCGGTTAAAATCAGAAAATTGGATACATGTGGAAGCCTTGTTTTGTCAAATTCGGTCACAAATATATTTTGTGGGAGTGGTAGCTAACCCTGATGAGGGTACTGTTATTTCTAGAAGACCTTATTAGCATACGTATATAAACTAATGCAATTGTATTGTGTCCTTCTATGTGTAGCTAGCTGCTTATTCACTTAATTATGGATTTTAATGCTGCCATGTCATCTTTGTACAGTCATCACAACTCATTATGACTGACATGCATACTAAAATTTTTGGAGGGAAGTTAAGAGCTCCCACGACCTCCCTTAAACTACTTCTGGTGGACAATAACAGACAATGTTACCAGTATAGCAGGAGGAATACTCACATAATGCTGAGTGAAATGGTTGAAGTGTGTCTGCCGAGGTGGTGTTGAATATTCTTCATACTAAGGTATGTATGTGTGCATGCATGAGTGCTATGGATCATAAACATTTCATGTGCATTAATTATCTCTTTTCAGTTGATACACACATAGCTGTATGCTACTTACATATTAGCTATCAACAAGTATATGCAATATGTCCTCTCCTATAAGGAAAATTACTGACAGAGTCGCCTGGTATGTATGTAATAGTTGTAACACGGGCATGAGGGCTTTGCCTGATATGGTATACCTGACTTCCTGAGGGCCACAGGCCCGAGGGCAGAGGGCATACATATCAGGCAAAGCCCAAATGCCCCGTGTTACAGCTAATATGTAACACTTTTCAGACGTACATATGTATGTAATGTATGTATGTATGTATGTACGTTAAATAAGAGTAGCTATATATTAGGGTGGGTGCATGGGGTGCCAAAGCATCCCCTCCAATGTGTTAGCAACTAGAAAGCTAGTAGAAGTTACACTACAAATGTAATTGCATCTTAAAGATGGAAAGAGCAAGAAGGGAAGCTGAAGCTAAAGTCTCTTCTAGGAATCAACAAGAAGGGTTAATTAAAATTTTATTTTATGTGCAAAACCGCTAAAAGCTACTAATAATCAAAATACTCTTATAGAACAGTAAATTACTGTACTAGAATATTTATCAATAAAAACATTCTAAACTAAAAGGAACAAAGACCCGTATGTATTTGAGCAATTCTCCTTCTTGACTTGTGTACTGAATCTCACCATTGTACCAAGCATCCAATTGCTGCCAGAAAGTGATTGACTGGTATCATTTAAAATTGGCACATAGTTGCTTGCAATGTTAAAACTGTATCCTGTTATCAGTCCAGCTTAGGGGCACTTGCCTGAGATTATGTGTGAAGATATACAATAGGCTGGTATGTAATGATTTGTAACATAACTTCTTTAAAACACATGTGAGTCAAAAAAAGTAGTGATGTACAAAATAAGCATTACTTACAGGATAATAATAATATGAATGAATGCAGTAATTAGCTATGAATGTGTGATATTGTAATATGGAGCAGACCTGGATCAAGCACTCAATCACTTGCAAAAGTGTTTGAGCGCAGGCACAAATGTTGATTATGCTTAAATAAATTGCTTCAATTACAAAATGAAGCACTATAAAAGTGGGTAACAATTTAAGTATTTATTGCAACTATAAACAAACAGTAATCGGTAAAGTGTTTCATCATTTAATCTACACCTCTCAGACCTGAAAAATTTCCCTACATGCACCATGCACTAAATAATCACTTTACAAGAACAGATGATGCAGGAATTCCTTACTGCTACTTTGTCTGCTAGCACTTTTGGCTGATATTTCATTGAAGCAAAGTTGGGAGCCCTTGTGTTTTAAAGTGCTGCATAAAGTGCTTATAAGTACAAGTGCCTTAAGCAGTGCAGATCCAGACATGACAGGGGGCACATGACAGAGGGGCATACATGTGCCCCCCCCCCCCCCCCCCCCCCCAAAAAAAAAAAGTTAGATATGTACTCTAAGAGAAGGCGGTAAAATAATCTAATAGAACAGTCACAGTATGTTACACTATTAAGAATCCTCCACTGAGTATGAATACTTGCATCTATAGTACCAACCCATGGGCACATTTAGAAATGTATCCTGTTAAAGGATTTTATTTTGCAAATTATAAGTTTACTTGGTCTTTTGTATGTCATCCTGACAATTTACTCTTGGCTGAGTTGGCTCATACATGACTGTCGCTGATCCTTACATGCAGTTCTTTATCAATGTAGACCACTTAGAAAGTATGATTTATTACTATGATTTAAATATATTTCTACACTGCATCAAAATTTTCAGTCCTGAAGCATGTAAAATATACCTATAGATTCTGGGGCCTCCAGACCCCCTGCTTTATATATAACTACCTACTACCCTAGTCATGGTGCACCCCCCCCTTCCTTTGTCAAACCCTGTATCTGCCCCTGTTAAGTACGTGACCGATGTCTGATGTAAAGTATACAACAATTGATAATGGTACTATACAATATAGGTTAGATATTGCATCTGGTTGGTCTGATCTTTATCTCGATGAATGGGAGAAAATGCCATTTTGAATTTAAATGTATTCCATCCCAGTGATTATAGAATATGTTAGGAGCAGTACGGTGGCATTTACCAAACCACCATCCTCCAAGTGGAACACTATGACCACGATAGAGGGCACAGTTTACACCGCTATGTGAATCATTGTCACTGTCTTTAGTGGTGAAGTTCTTTCCATTGTGAGCTCTCATTGGATCAGTAGTGGTCCCCTGGAATCCTCCAACAGTTAGTTTGTACTTGTCTTTAGCTGATGCAACTTTAAACTGCTCATATTGGAAGAAGAGCTTAGTACCATTAGTTAACTTGATGTCCATTCTCATTTCCCAACCACCTTGACCAGTGAGACAATGGAGGGCTCTCAGTCCGTACCAAAATTCCCCAGTTAATTTCCCAAATCCATCTTCATACCCAACCCAGGTCCTGTTAAAGTCAACAGATCCATCTTCTCTCCTCTGTACCACTAACCATCCTCCTCCTCCATTGATAGTGTCACAATAAGCCTCAGCCTCCAAATGATCATCCCTACAGACATTGGGAATGACATAAATTCCTGATTGTCTAGTCTTCCTGGAGAAGGTGAAACTACCATATCCTAGATCACAACAGCTGTTAATGACATGAATACTATTGGTCTGTTGACCACTGGAGAGTGGTAGTATCCCAACAGCCAGTAGTAGTATTATTGTAGTAATAGTAGTAGTAGTAGTCATTGTAGAGCTACTGATGAACTAGAGATCACCTCACAATGTGATCTCTTTATAGCAGTGGTGTACAATGAAATGTGATAAGTGATGCAGGGGCGGATCCAGAGTTTCGAAAGAGGGGGGGCACCTTTCTGAAAAACAGTTGAAGACCAAAAAACTTGCTGAAAACCAGTTGAAGACCAAAAAAAAAAAAAAAAAAAGGTCACAACAATAATAGCTAGTTATCCTTACCAACTATATCACGTCTGTTATGTAAAATAAAATCCTATTTGTAGCTTCATAGGTAAGCTACACTGCCTCATGAACATTGTGACTGCTTTATTAGAGTACTTGACTGCTCTATTAGAGTATCTCGATCTTGTATGCAATTTCTTGAAGAGGGGGGGGGGGGCATTTGCCCCAAATGCCCCATCCTGGATCCGCCACTGGTGATGTGACACATGTACATATATAGTCAATATAATTGCACTGCTACTCCAGCTTGCTGATCCATATAATTAACTGAATGGAGTGTGTATAATTTTATAATAGCCTAACTGTCATATATGGTAATTTTTATAGTTTTGCACACATTATGGCCAAACATTCAGTTCTAAGATTATTACCACGTGGTGTGAAGCCATGCAGGTGCATGTCTGTTACACACTAAAATCCACTATAAGAATATGTGGGCATGATTGTCTAGTAGTCACAGCATTGGGCTGTTAATTCAGGGATCCCAAGCCAGGGATAAACTTAAGTAAATATGTTTTGAAACCCTTATCAAGAATAGACTGTCAACTATACACTCCTTCCCATCAGCAATAAAGTTATGGAACAACTTACCCTTGAATGAAGCAGGAACAACACTAGAGAGATTTAAACAGTTGATAAACTTCATTTTTATTTAACTAGTTTGTAGTTAATCATCCAATCTATCGTGCAAAATCATAATTTCCTGTACCTCACACTCCCTGATGGAGGCTCTAAATACAATACAATATGTTGGCTTAAGTTTAGTATTATGTATGTTAATGGTATAACATTGTCTTCAGCTTTCTGAAGGGTTGTGTTGACCATATGTTGAAGTACACACCATGCATGTGGTAACATGATGAGAGTTTGTAGATACTACAATGAGTGGAATGGTTTTATTGGTATTAACATCATCATGTGATGTAACGCTTGTCAGAGGAGTACATATTCTGAACAACATGAGGATGGTGATGGACAACAACAGAATACGTAACTATTTATAGGATTAACAAACAATAGTATAGTAGCTGATCAACAAACAAGAGTATAGTAGCTGTAAGTTGTATAGGTGGATAGATGTGTTTAGTATGCTAAAAGCATCCTCTTTGAAAATTTCATCATTTTATCATTTAGTACGTAGCTAGGCATAGGCATATATGTAGCTAGAAGATGTTAGAAGTGTAATTCAGCATAAGCAATATATGTACACAGATGAAGGGCAAGGAGAAGCGTTAAGTAGGTGATTAAATTATATCTGTTGTAGCAAGGCTTTACATATACTTTAATCTTTAATACAACTACTCTAATAGAATGTTCAACAGATTTCATTAAAACTTTATTACATATTAATATATAGTAGAAACAGTGTGTGAGCTGAAATAGAACTTCTATCATTATCAGTTTATTTCTGCATTGCTATCTCACCATTAGGTAGGGTTTCCAACTCAAAATAAGAAGGTGCTTCCATTTGTTGTTTCTGGTGATTTTCACACAGATCGACCTTTACGATAAAGCAAAAAAGTGCTAATTTATTATTGGATTGCTTGTAGCATTGGGTATCAGCATAAGTGTAACACACAAAAACATATAAAAGGGGTCACGTGACCAAAAATATCAAAATAGTTGAATTGGGAAGCTTAATACAAAATCATTGTATTTTAGGATGACCGAAGTCACAATTAGTATATTTTCTTGTCTTATAATGAAGACTTCTACATCTTGTAGTGCTTTAGCATCCTGTGTAGCTGTGATGGGATTGTTGGCCACATGACCCGGGCCACTTTTGGGTACTTACAGTTAAAACTGCACTGACATTGAAGGTAATAGACGGTTT
Source organism: Dysidea avara (assembly GCF_963678975.1). Classification (NCBI taxonomy): domain Eukaryota; kingdom Metazoa; phylum Porifera; class Demospongiae; order Dictyoceratida; family Dysideidae; genus Dysidea; species Dysidea avara. The sequence goes on from NC_089274.1 coordinate 45,136,643, forward strand.
ACTAATATATTAGCACTTGTTTGTTTTATCTTAAGGTCAGTCTGCATAAAAATCATCAGAAATAATGAAAAAGGCTAAGGCATCATCTTATTTTGCAGTGGAAATCCTCCGTATATGGAGGGATTTTTGGTCACGTGGCCATGTGGATATTTACATATGTTAAAATTGTGCTGATAGTGACTGCTGCAAACGATTAGCGCTTGTTTACTTTATCTTAAAGGTAAATCTGTGTGAAAATCTCCAGAAACAAGAAAATGAAGCACCTTAGTGAAAACCCTACATTAGGTAAAACATCCTGCTATACCTACATATGGGTTACAGTATTCATACCATGTTAGTTGTTAAATTATATTTACTCTTTGGTGTGTTTTAATATCTGTTCCATAACAAGCTGATTAGTATTAATTCCAGTGACATTAGAAACATCTTTAAAACTAACAGGGATTCTAACTGTCTTTTTAAACTAGCTTGACAATGACTATTGGGAAGACAAAATGGGTGGAGATTGTATCATTGCTCTCTCTATAGCATGTAGCTATGTATGTAAAAGACGTATGTGAAGTGTGTCTGTGAGGTGATGTTGAATGTTCTTCATACTAAGGTATGTATTTGTTCATGAGCGCTATGGATCATAAATATTTCATGTGCATTAATTATCTCTTTTCAGTTGATACATACATAACTGTATGCTACTTACATATTAGCTATCAACAAGTATATGTCAAGAATTACTGACGGAGTCACCTGGTATGTATGTAATAGTTGTAACACGGGCATGAGGGCTTTGCCTGATATGTATGCCTGACTTCCTGAGGGCCGGCAGAGGGCATACATATCAGGCAAAGCCCAAATGCCCCGTGTTACAGCTAATATGTAACACTTTTCAGATGTACGTATGTATGTAATGTATGTGTGTATGTATGTATGTACCTTAAATAAGAGTAGCTATATATATATAGGTATCTCTAAATGGTTAAGATGTAATTCTGACCAATAAGAGCAAGTCATAAATTTTGAATATTGCAAAATAGTTCAATATCAATATAACAAGTCAAACTGATGTTACCATTGTCATATTCTCAGTTATTTATGGGTACATACAAATATATCAATTCATTGCACACCACTAAACTCTCTGTGATCATAAGGGAAGATTTAGGGTGGGTGCATGGGGTGCCAAAGCATCCCCTCCGAAATTTTACTATGTGTTAGCAACTAGAAAGCTAGTAGAAGTTACACGCAGCTTAAAGATGGAAAGAGCAAGAAGGGAAGCTGGAGCTAAAGTCTCTTCTAGGAATCAACAGGAAGGGTTAATTAAAATTTTATTTTATGTGCAAAGCCGCTAAAAGCTGCTATTAATCTAAATACTCTTATAGAACAGTCAACTACTGTACTAGAACATTCATCAATAAAACATTCTTATTAGTACTTTACAGTGTCCAGCACTGAAGGTCTGACAGCAACATGTGCTGCAGGCCTGCAGCCTTTGGATTATCCTAACCTAACAGGAACTGGAGACTTAATGATTACTTTAACTTAGCTAACAATAAGGTGAAACAGAAAAGGGCCAAAGAAAGCCTCCTACCCAAGGATTTGAACTGCAGGCCACCCAATGTCTAGTTAAGCACCACACTCAGTCTCCTCCAGGAGGGATGGATTTTCTTCCTTTAAACCTAAGTATTTATTGTTATTTGTACTTTACAGTATCCAGCACATTCTAAACTAAAAGGAACAAAGACCAGTATGTATTTGAGCATTTCTCCTTCTTGACTTGTGCACTGAATCTCACCATTGTACCAAGCATCCAATTGCTTAAAAAGTTAAATCCAATGCTAGAAAGTGATTGACTAATGTCATTTTAAATTGACACATATGGTTGCTTGCAAAGTTAAAACTGTAGCCTGTTATCAATCCAGCTTAGGGGCACTTGCCTGAGATTATGTGTGAAGGTTTACAATAGGCTGGTATGTAATGATTTGTAACATAATTTCTTTAAAACACTTACATGAGTCAAAAAAATAGTGATGTACAAAACAAGCATTGATTACAGGATAATATAATGTGTAATAATTAGCTATGAATGTGTGGTATTGTAATTTGGAGTAGACCTGGGTCAAGCAATTAGGTTGAGTGCTCTTCAAACATTCAATCACTTGCAAAAGTGCTTGAGCAAAAGCACAAATGCTGATTATGCTTAAATATAGTAATTGCTTCAATTACAAAATGAAGCACTATAAAAGTGCTTACTTAATTACTTGAAATTAGATAACAATTTAAATATTTATTGTTACTATGAACAAACAGTAATCGGTAAAGTGTTTCATCATTTAATCTACACCTCTCAGACCTGAAAATTTTCCTACACCACTAAATAATCACTTTACAAGAGCAGATGATGCAGGAATTCCTTACTGTTACTTTGTCTATTAGCGCTTTTGGCTGATATTTCATTGAAGCAAAGTTGGGAGCCCTTGTGTTTTAAAGTGCTGCATAAAGTGCTTATAAGTACAAGTGCCTTAAGCAGTGGCAGATCCAGAGGAAGGCAACAGGGGGGCGCATGACAGGGGGCACGTGTGTACCCCCTCTCCCCCCCCCCCCAAAAAAAAAAAGATACGTACTCTAACAGAGCAGTCAGTCACATACTCTAATAGAACAGTCACTGTATGTTACACTATTACATGTAAGAATCCTCCACTGAGTATGAATATACAATACCAACCCATGGGCACACTTAGAAATGTAACCTGCTGAAGGAATTTTTTTTGCAAATTATATATTCACTTGGTCTTTCGTATGTCATTCTTATATGACAATTTACTCTTGGCTGAGTTGGCTCGTACGTGACTGTCGCTGATCCCTACATGCTCTTTATCAATGTAGACCACTTAGAAAGTATGATTTATTACTATTATTTAAATAGTTCTACACTGCATCAAAATTTTCAGTCCTGAAACATGTAAAATATACCTATAGGTTCTGGGTGGCCCAGACCCCCTGCTTTATATATAGTTACCTACTACCCTGGTCATGGTGCACACCCCCCTTTGTAAAACCCTGGATCTGCCCCTGTTAAGTGCTTGACCCATGTCTGATGCAAAGTATACAACCACTGATAATGGCATATACTATATACAGTGTGGGTTAGATACTGCATCTGGTTGGTCTGATCTTTATCTTGGTGAATGGGAGAAAATGCCATTTTGAATTTAAATGTATTCTATTCCAGTGATTATAAAATATGTTGGGAGCAGCATGGTGGCATTTACCAAACCACCATCCTCCAAGTGGAACACTATGACCATGATAGGGGCACAGTTTACACTATGTGAATCATCACCATCTTTAGTTGTGAAGTTCCCTCCATTGTGAGCTCTCATTGGATCAGTAGTGGCCGGTTCCCTGGAATCCTCCAACAGTTAGTTTGTACTTGTCTTTAGCTGATGCAACTTTTCATACATAAGTAGCTACATACCTATACGTACAGTATGTAGCTATTTCAAGCACAAATGAATTTTTAGTTTCAACAAATACCCTCCCCCCTCCCCCCTACCCAGGTCTCACATTACACTAGTTGTAAATAGCATTTTGTCACTGAGTCAAAAAGTGAAATGATTTACCATCATGTCATGGAGAATCTGTGGCAGTGAAATATTTGAAAAACATCATTTTCTGATGTCTGCATGCTTTACTGTGAGCCTTGAATGCAAATGCCTGTAAGCAAATTGATCGGTGACATACACAGTGGTAGATACTACAGTGTAAGTGTAAATAAGCTTGTGTACACCGAGTCTTTTGACTAACACTTTATGTAATTCATGAGCTTGTAGCTAACATGCATGACATTCTACACAGGAAAGCAATGGACATTGCAGTATGACATGGAATACATGATACGTAACAATGGTGTGCATTATTGAGTCCAAAAAAACTATATAATGTAGGTTAGATGTTGCATTTAGGTGGCCTGATTTTTATCTCAATGAATGGGAGAGAGTGCCACTGTCCATTGAGAAAAATTCCCACATGAAAATTATAGAAATTGTTTGGAGCAACTTCAAAGCAATGTATATAATGCCACCATCCTCCAGATGGTGATCCTGGAGCATACAACAGTGCACAATTCCTCATGTATGAGTCATTGTCACTGTCTTTGGTAGTGAAGTTCATTTCATTGTGAACTGCCATTGGATCAGTAGTGATCCCCTGGAATCCTCCAACAGTTAGTTTGTACTTGTCTTTAGCTGAAGCAACTTTAAACTGTTCATAATGGAGAAAGATTTTAGTACCATTGGCTAACTCGATATCCATTCTCATTTCCCAACCACCTTGATCAGTGAGACAATGGAGGGCTCTCAGTCCATACCAAAATTCTCCATTCAACTTGCCAAATCCATTTTCGTACTCAATCCAGTTCCTGTTAAAGTCAACAGATCCATCTTGTCTCCTCTGTACCACTAACCATCCTCCTCCTCCATTGATAGTGTCACAATAAGCCTCAGCCTCCAAATGATCATCCCTACAGACATTAGGAATGACATAAATTCCTGATTGTCTAGTCTTCCTGGAGAAGGTGAAACTACCATATCCTAGATCACAACAGCTGTTAATGACATGAGTACTATTGGTCTGTTGACCACTGGAGAGTGGTAGTATCCCAATAGCCAGTAGTAGTATTATTGTAGTAATAGTAGTAGTAGTAGTCATTGTAGAGCTACTGATGAACTAGAGATCACCTCACAATGTGATCTCTTTATAGCAGTGGTGTACAATGAAATGTGATAAGTGATGTGACACATGTACATATATAGTCAATATAATTGCACTGCTACTCCAGCTTGCTGATCCATATAATTAACTGAATGGAGTGTGTATAATTTTATAATAGCCTAACTGTCATATATGGTAATTTTTATAGTTTTGCACATATTATGGCCAAACATTCAGTTCTAAGATTATTACCACGTGGTGTGAAGCCATGCAGGTGCATATCTGTTACACACTAAAATCCACCATAAGAATATGTGGGCATGATTGTCTAGTGGTCACGGCATTGGGCTGCTTGCTAATCCAGGGGTCCCAGGCCAGGGATTCACTTATTTTTTGAGACCTTAATCAAGAATAGCCTGTCATATACACTCCTTCTTCCCATCAGCAATAAAGTTATGGAACAACTTACCCTCGGATGTAGCAGGAACAACACTAGAGAGATTTAAACAGTTGATAAACTCCTACTTAACTAGTTTGTAGCTAATCATCCAATCTATTTTGCAAAATTGTAATTTTCCTGTGTGCCTTGTACTACTTGGCGGAGGCTCTGCACAGTAATAAATACAATACAATATTATGTTATGTTGGCTTAAGCTTAGTATTATCTTAATGGTATAACCTATACTGCTATTGTCTTCAGCTTTCTGAAGAGTTGTGTTGACCATATGTTGAAGTACACACCGTGCATGCGGTAACATGTTGAGAGTAGGGCTGAAACGGATAGCAACTTTTACTATCCGGATATCCTGAACAAAACCTATCCGGATATCCTACGGATAGTGACATCATCACTTGCTATAGAAACATTTTATAGTTTATTTTAAACATCCTTGTTTTACTAGTACTAGAAGCAAACAAACATTAACATGATAGCAAAAGTTTGTGGTAATGTTACAGTGTTACTTTGCACCGTCTGTAACAAGATTGGCAGCTGGAGAAAACATGAATACAAGATGTAGCAGTTGCTACAAGACTTTTTCCAGGTACAACTAGTCGTAAAGAACTCTTTGTAAGGCAATAACTATTCTGTTACAACTTCTTCAGTAACATTCACAGCCTCGCTTCGTAATTTAGCGATGGGCGTGGTCGCGAGCAAACTGATTAACTTACCAGGTTGCTGTTAACTTCACATAATCTAGCTTAGCTAACTCTCCATGATGAAAATTGATTCATCTGGTGATGAGAAAGTTGGACAGATAAATGGCTTTAAGTTATTACTATCCGCTTGGCTTCAAAGTACTATCCGGATAGTAAATTATTATCCGGATATCCGGATAATACGGATATCCGTTTCAGCCCTAGTTGAGAGTTGGTAGACACTACAGGTGAAATGTTTTCATTGGCATTGACATCATGTGATGTAGCACTTGTCAGAGGAGTACATACACTGGACAATATGAAGATGGTGACGGACAACAACAGGAAAAGTTACTATTTGTAGGATCAACAAACAGTAGCTGTAAGTTGTAGAGGTGGATAGGGGTGTTTAGTATGCTAAAGCATCCTCCTTGAAAATTCCATCATTTCATCATTTAGTACGTAGCTAGGCATATAGCTGGAACATAATTGTATCTTCAGCATAAGCAATGTACAAAGATGAAGGGCAAGGAGAGGCATTAAGTAGGTGGTTAAATTATATCTGTTGGAGCAAGGCATACTTTAATACAACTACTCTAATAGAATGTTCAACAGATTTCATTAAAACTTTGTTATATAATGTGAGCTGAAATCGAACTTTTATCTTATTCAGTTTATTTCTGCATTGTTATCTCACCATTAGGTCAAACATCCTGCTATACCTACATATGAGTTACAGTTTTCATACCACATTGGTTGATTATATTTACTTTATTGGTGTGTTTTATCTTTCCATAACAAGCTGATTAGTATTAATTCCAGTGACATTATAGAAACAAAACTAACAGGGATTCTAACTGTTCTTTTAAACTAGCTTGACAATGACTATTGGCATGACAAAAATGTGTGGAGATTGTATCACTGCTCTCTCTATAGCACATAGCTGTGCAAAAGACAATTATTCAAATTGAGAAAAATATGAATTAGATGCATAATATAGCTACTATTAAAATTCTAAATGTCTTAAAATCTACGGGTGTAAAATTGCTTCAAACTAAATGTAACTAAATTGTACATAGTTTTCATCTCATTCAGTCCAAAATTACTTCCAGATCTCAATCATTTCTCTCAAATTGCTCAATCTCGTTTCCTGGGGAAGTATATGTTTCTAGTCCCCCCTTCCCCTATAGTTGGTGAGAACTCTCGTTAGCCTTCCCCTAGACTGTTATTTGCACACTAGCCTCTCTTCTCTTTAACAGTTTGGACTACCATGACAATAAAATACAGTGTGTACTACAAGAACAAATGCATTTTTAGGTTCAACAAATACCTCCCCCTCCTGGTCTCAGATTACAGTTAGTTGTAAATAACTTTAGTCACTGAGTCAAAAGTGAAATGATTCACAATCATGTCATGAAGAATGGCACATGTATCTGTGACAGTAAAATATTTGAAAAACATAATTTTCTGATGTCTGCTTTTCTGTGATCCTTGAATGTAGATATAAATGCCTTTCATCCTGCTAAACAAATTGATCAGTACCATACATACACAGTGGTTGCTAAAGTCAGAGATACATATGTACTTTACACTATAGCCTATACACTCTCAACACTCTGCAATTGCACAATGTATAAAATGGCATAGAGAAGATATGTGGGTTTGATATAAATTAGAGCCATTCGAGTCAAAATACTTTGATATTGTTTAATAATGCTCAACCAAAGCAACTTAGTGGCTAGATTTAGAGAGGGCAGCACATTCAGGGTTCTCAGCTCCCGGTAAAACATGTACTTAAATAGGATGCTACCATAATTTTATGGCGATGACTATCATTAAGATACTGTACAAGTAGATAATCAGTAAATGCAGGCATTATACAGATAGACTTATGCATTTGATTATGTATAGATACATTTGTTAATGGAGACTGGTTAAATAAATGAACCAACTTATTATGTTTCTGCTGAATGTTCTATTAGAGTAATTAGGTGACTATTCTGTTAGAGTATCTCGATCTCTTGCATTCCCAATTTTTGATTGAAAACCATCAATACATTAAGTATATGCATGAAAATCCTTGGTCACATGCAACCACAAAGACTGGCTCAAAAATGAAACCAGTGTGGGCATGGCAAGGTTACAGTTAGCTACCTCTAATTTACGTATAGCATTCCATTCTTGCATAACGTTTAGCACAAATCCTAAGGCAAAGTAAATTGGCCATGCATGATAAGATAAAAGAAGTACAATAGTTGCTGTACTTTAGTAGGAAAAGTTCCCCTCCACCCTTCCAAGTGTGGGAGCAGCCGTTGCTCCCTCTACCCCCCCTTATTTCACTGACCCTGCTATCAATAGTAGCTGTGTGACTAGAGCAACACTATAATTTTCCATAGCCATGTACTACAAACACTATTTTGACTGACCAATGATAATTATAGCTACGGGGTTAGCCAGTATATGCAACAATACAATACACAGTAAAAACAAACTAGCTATAATGAAGGTCACTACTAATTTCTGCCACAATACTCACTGTTTTTGTGTAGTACTTTTTTAGTGACCTTCACTACTCTTTTGTATAGTGACCCTCACTACACAAAAATAGTGAGTATTGTGGCAGACAGTGACCTTCACTACATTTAGTAGTTACCTTCACTAGTTCATTTTTACTGCCAGATGAGTATCGCTGTCTGCTGACCACTGTACAGTAGTATATGAAACCTCAATCATGGGTACATATATTATATATAATATGAATGTAACATACACAATGCTGCCCAAAACACTCAAAGTATGTAATGTATAGCTACATAATGAAACAAATAATGAACACACACGAGTCAGTAATGTGCAGAACAACAGTATGCTCAATCAGTAGATGTTGCATTGAATTGGCCTGATTTATATTTCAATAAATTGGAGAATTGATGGTTGGTCATTACAAGGTAAACACCATTAAATCAATTATAGTAGCTATTTGGAAAAATAGACCAGCAAGCACTGAACTGCCATCCCCCATGTTCAGCATTAGCACCAGTACAATTTCCAATCCCTTGATCATCATCACTGTCTGCAGTGGTTAAATTCATTTAGTTGTGCCATGCCCATTGGATCAGTACAGCCCCCCTGAAATCCTCCAACAGTAAGGTTGTATTTGTCTTCAGCTGATGCAACTTTAAACTCTTCATAATGGAGAAAGACTTTAGTACCATTAACTAACTTGAGGTCTATTCTCATTTCCCAACCACCTTGACCAGTAAGACAATGGGGCTCTCAACCCATACCAAAATTCTCTAGCCAATTCACCACATCTACCTTCATACTCAACCCAGGTCCTGTTAAAGTCAACAGATCCATCTTATCTCCTCTGTACCACTAACTGTCCTCCTCCTCCATTGATAGTGTCACAATACACTTCTGCATCATAACATTTTACACCACAGAAATTGACCGGTGTACACTCCTGATTTCCTCCAGTTGAAGACACTAGTGTTGAAGCCAAGACAACAGCAACTTTAATAGGAACATTTTCCTTAGGACATCCCGCTACTATTCCAATAGCCAGTAATAGTAGTCATTGTAGGGCTAGTCATTGTATTATTGTAATAGTAGTAGTAGTAGTCATTGTAGGGCTACTGATGAACTAGTGATCACCTCACAATGTGATCTCTTTTATACTAACAGTGACAGTGTGTGTGTAGTTTGGTAATTTGATCATACTTTTTTGTACATATATGGTCAGTATATAAATTACTATAATTAAACTGTATAGTCACATGTGTACAGAAAATTACATAATGTTGCTACAATGCTGTTAAGAGTATATAGTAGAAACCATGACACAAACCATAATAGAAGTCATGGTTTCTATTGTATACTCTTGATGCTGTGAATAGTCAAATTAATTGCTCTATTAACTTATAACCATGCACTGTACATATTGTGGTATGGATGATTGATCATACGTACTACATTAGATGATATAATACATGCATACATTCCATCAATACCAGTATTTTATCCATTCCATAACAGCCGAGCTATATGTGACAACTTCAGTGTTTGACCCTTGTGGTTATGGCGGTCACTGCAGCTGTGTGTATAGTAGGTACATGTGGCCCAAAACCCTCAGAACTTTAAGAATAACTGTAATTGGTCTTAAAGCTGCACAAATATTTGCATAATTGCATATCTGCAAGGCGTCTTACATATATATCAAGGATAGGGCAGAGGGGCTATTGCCCATACCTTCAAAAAATTGTACAGTGTTCAGCTTATTATATACCATAGGCATCTTAAACAGCAGTTGCACATTACACAAAATAAAATATCCAAGTATGTGGCTATATATGTGTACATCCAAATGCCCATATGCATAACATGGGAGTTGGAGCCACTTTACTTTTTTTTCAGACCCTGAAGTGGCTTAGCCCCTCCACTTATAGATATCATAACTCTATTAAAACAGTCATTGACATACTTGAATAAAACAGTCAAGAGCAGCTGAGAGTGTTAGCACCTAGTACAACCTTAAATGATTGTTTATGCTCTGTGTTTAGTGTCTCATTATCCTCATCTCATATTTAATAATGTATATTGAAACTATATATTCTTACTGTCATGGACTAGTACGTATATAACTGCATGTATATTAAGAATTATTAATCTATCTATATATATATAAAGCTGAAAATCCGTCTGTCTGTCTGTCTACATTCCTTTGACATCAGACGTTTATCTTGCTAACTGATGCATGTATCAAAGTAGTTGCTGTGTCAAACAAAGTGCTCATCCTCTAAGAAATGCGTCATTTTAAAATGAAGCTTCTAACTGCCATCGTTCGTCATTTACAGCTCGATTAGTGCAAGGGTGTAGACAAAAATTTGCTTGAATTCCGGTGTTCTTTCTGTAAACCGCATGCAAACCACAAGTAAACAGCTTTCCATTCAACTTAAGCTGGCCTTTATAAACAACTTATAGGCTAAAAGAAACCACAGGTCACATTTGGTCAAAGCAGTAGAAGGTGTTCAACTTGCGAGTGTTCAGTCCTCAGATTGAATCCCAGTGGTATCATGGTTATTTTTTTCTTTTTACCAGACATTTTTGGTTACAACCTCTTTCTGAACCCTTTTGGTTACAAGTTCTTTTTTGCTTCAACAACCTTTCTGTTACAACTTTGAATTCTGTTTTGGCAACCGTTTTGGTGACACCATTTTTCTGTTATATGTACCGCATGCACATAACATAATATATGCCATACTATACCATTGAGTATTCTCTCACTGGACACCTGCTTACCTATTTCAACATTGTTTTTTCCCAAGTGTTTTTGTCCTTGCAATCAATGCAGCTTATACTTTACTGAGGAAGGTGCTGAGTAATGACAAGATAGTACTGTTTTAGTGCATTATATAGGCTAACATTAATTGCTTCAGTACTTTGGCCCATTTTTTTTTTGTTTCACCTTATTGTTAGCTAAGTTAAGTAATTTTATATAGTCTTAAGTTCCAGTTTGTTAGGTTAGGTAATCCAAAGACTGCAGCATATGTTACAGTCATACCTTCAGTGCTGGCCACTGAATAAGAATAAGATCACTGTAAAGCATTATAATAATAAATAAGATACCATTATTAAGTATACAGAAATTAATAGTGTAACTAATGGCATGTAAGGAATGCACAGGTATCAGTCACAGCAATCTGTCACCTAGCTTACTTGAATGCATAACATGTGAAACTCCTGCACCATACCAGTGCTGTAGGGCAGTGTATACTGATGCTACATGTTACATTATGTACAAGTTCATTTCTTTTTGTAGTCAGTAAGTCAAATGTCATGTAGAATCTGAAATGGTGCCATTACATGCATAGCCTGTATGACAGTTACTACTAACATTGTATAAATTTTATTGTTTACACCTTTGTGGTAAACATGTGGGATAGCACAAGGCTTAGCTTAGAGCTACACCCAGCTCACATTCTTTAAAAGTGACATCATCATGCATGCTACATAGTTACATGAATGGCACTGATGTTTAATGCTTGGTTCCCATTGCTTAGTTAATGTGGAGATGGCTCTGCATATTTAGCACATAACATACACAAGTACTTGAAGCATAATTACATTATCTATATGGTTAAAGTATAGAAAAGTGATGTTTTATGTTTTATACTAGGGTTTCCAATGCTGTGTAGGGAATTTTTGCCACTAGATAGCTACAAGATTAAACTTAGTGTAAAGTGCATGACACTGTAAACAGTCCTTCACCGTATATAGGGCAGGTACCAGTGCTAGTTTAAAAATAAAGTAGGGATCCAAGCAATAAAAGGTAGTGAAACAAGAGATGAATGATGGTATTACAGCATAGCTCAGTTGGAAAATCCCTACATTGGCATGATATAACAATCATTTTGTTCAATGCCAAATTTTCCCACTGAGCTATCATGCTGTAACACCATTAAACTTGTAGTAAAATACATTTCTATTTTCATAATAAAAAAAAACCACCTCTCCTCATGCTTTTTGAAAAAAACCCTGACAATAAACTGTGAATCAACTTTGCCTGGCCTAACTAACACAGGTAGCTGTTAATCAGATACGTATTAAGTACTACATGCACATGGTCTGCAATTCTGCATGAGCCCTCCAAGATGCATGTTCACAAAGTATTTTCTGCTGTGGATTAATTGAGTTTCCTTGAAGAGTATAGACTAAAGAAAATGTGCTAAATTATCAGCTTGGAAACATGTGGATATAGACACCAGCCCATTAAGACTTGCTAATGTAGCAAGGTAATGTTGTATATGCCATGCAGTATCACACTCACTTGTAATAAATACTATGCTATTTGCAGAGTGCATGATATGTACAGATGAATTGTCTATTTCAATATTAGTAGTGTAATCTAGATCACAGACAGTTTAGTGGTGTGTGATGAATTGACAATATAATTTTTTTTAATTATTTTTATTAAGGCTTTTGAAGCCTGTTTAAAAGTTGTTACAGAAAGTGTGTTTGAAAAGGTGGAGAAAGGAGAAAAAATTTATGACTGGACCTAGGCGGCCTCAAGCCTGCAGCCATCCGATTAACGCTCGAACGCTTACAGGAGTCTGCCAGGTGGTCAGGATGTTTTCTCTTTGTCAATTTCATGTATATGTATCCAAGGAACTCTAGAGAGTGACTTATTATCTCAAAGTACCCCATGTGGAACCAAATGGATATTAGTTTATTTATGTACCCATGCATGAATCACTGAAATACAACTAAACATGCCAGCTATACTGACAACGAGACAACGATATGACATTTGCAGAATATGTAAAATCATCTTGTCATGCACACAACATTATAGCTACTGAGCTACGTAGTAAGCATAAATGTTTTAATTTACTGATAAAGGAGTTCTTTTTAAAAGAACAGTTTTTCACATTGAGTATATACAAATGTAGAAATGATATAGAACTGTAACTATACATCTGACTGCAATTCTGTACAACCACATATATACATAGCTATGTTTATGATATAAAATGGCACAACTGCTAAATCAATATACACATTCCCAACTATACACTAAAAAAGGCTGTCCATATATGTACAAGAAAGTGTACTGACCATATATGTACAAGAGAGTATCACATTACCATATTAAGCTATACATACCTACTACACATTGTCACTATTAGTATAAAAGAGATCACACTGTGAGGTGATCACTAGTTCATCAGTAGCTCTACAATGACTACTACTACTATTATTACTACAATAACACTACTACTGGCTATTGGGATAGTAGCAGTTCTAGCTGGATGTCCTAAAGCAAATGCTCCAATTGAAAGTTGCTGTTATCTTGGCTTCAACACTAGTGTCTTCAACAAGAGGAAATCAGGAGTGTACACCATGGTCAATTTCTGTGGAGTAAAATGTTATGATGCAGAAGTGTATTGTGACACTATCAATGGAGGAGGAGGATGGTTAGTGGTACAGAGGAGACAAGATGGATCTGTTGACTTCAAAAGGACTTGGGGTGAGTATGAAGATGGATTTGGTGAATTAACTGGAGAATTTTGGTATGGACTGAGAGCCCTCCATTGTCTTACTGGTCAAGGTGGTTGGGAAATGAGAATAGACATCAAGTTAGCTAATGGTACAAAACTCTTTTTCAATTATGAACATTTTAAAATTGCATCAGCTAGAGACAAGTACAAATTAACTGCAGAAGGATTCCAAGGGACCACTACTAATCCAATGGGGTGGCACAATGGAAACTACTTTACCACTACAGATAACGATAATGATGGATGGATTAGTGGGAATTGTGCTGGTGCTGATGCTAAAAATGGTGGATGGTGGTTCACTGCTTGTGCAACTATTTCTCTCAATGGTTACTATGGCCAAGTTAATAGTGTATATCTTTATGGCCAGCCATATGTTCTCAAATTCAGTGAGATGAAGATCAGGCCAAGGCAATGCAGCATTTAATCTAGAGTACAGTAACTATTTATAGCTATATAGTACTATAACACTATGACCTACAATGAATATTTTTACACACTAAAATATATCATGGTACAGCCACCTATTCATGCACAAGCTTCCAGCAGTCACTATATAACTATACTGTGTGATAACAGATTAATTTAGTATTGGTAACTGGAGTTAAAGCTACCAATTAAGATTGTATCTATACCTTGGTTTGGCTACTATCTTGTATTGAGTGTATCCTTACAATAGGAACATTTCTTGTAGTTTGATCAGTATCATTGCAGCCATTGTTGGCTGTGCGACCAGGTTGATTTCACAATTTTTTAAACCCTGACTTTTCTGAAGGGCGCACACTTTATTCACAGCTTGACTGTTTAGTGTAAGGATACTTATACTATATTGAGATACTACCACTGCAGTATCCAGCAGTCAACAAACAAAACAAATGATTGTTGTTCTTATCTAGTATATGCATGCAAGCATTCAATAAGGATTTTCAGAAACTTTTATTTATTTAGTTTTTGCAGTTTTATTTGTGAGGATCACTTAATTATTTGCACACAGCAAGGGAAAATCCAGAGTTTAGAAAGGTAGGGTATACCAGTGTATATGTACATATGACAATATGAGTAGGGAATCCGAGAAGGGCTGTGCACCCTTCCCACAAATAAGTAGGCATTGTTGGAATACCTTAAACTAATTTGTCAGCATAAGTTATAGTATATACAAGGGATAGACACATTATCAGCTAGCATGTCACAGGCATGCATAGCCTCCTAGAAAGTTTTGTAAATAGAATATTGGAGGATTTTTGTGCTGCACACAATGAATACTTTATTAGAGTACCTCAATATCGTATGAAACGTTTCCTTAGTTTGAGGATGGACAGATGTGAAAGGTAGGGGAGCTGAGAACCCTGTGCTTCCCTCTCTAAATCATGCACATACATACATACATAAAAAGAAACAAACAAAAAAACTTAATTGCAGAATTATACAAGTCGCCTAAAAAGAGGAATGATGGGAAATTTGAATGAGATGGAGTTCTACTTAAAGATACTATTTACAAAAAAGGAATACCTATATGAGTTAATGGAGGAATACTTACACAAGATAGACAATGAGATCTAGTTGAACTTGGAGCAGAGGAGAAGGTAAAATGATCACTAAAAGGTAGGGATATATGTTGATGGAGCATATCATATGCTTCGACAAGCCCAACGGGCATCACAATTTTGTATTTTCTCCAGTGCTGAAGTGTTTATCAGAGTATGGGGATTCCTTACCACACTCACATAATATAATAGGAATCACAAGAGCTCTACTTTTATTTTTATAATGGTGCAAAAAGTTCAAGATTTTAGCGGCTTTAGTAGAAACATGTGATATATGATTATTCCATGATAGCTTAGTATCTACAACAACACCCAAGTGCTTGACAGACATAGCCCACTGGAGATTATGGTTATTAAAAAGGTTTAAAGGGTGAGCATTTATAATGTACAAAAGTTCATATTTAGAAAGGTTTAAACACATTTACCATTTGGAACACCAAGTAGAAATGAAGTCTAGATCATGTTGGAATCAGAGACTGATTCTACAGAGCAATACATAGCCACATCATCAGCAAAATTTTCATTGTAGAGCAAACAGCAGTTGGTAAATCATTGATGTAGAGTATGAAAAGTAAAGGTCCCAGGATGGAACCTTGTGGAAATATTGATGATACTGGGGACCAATAAGAAGAACAACCATTAACCCAAACTCTCTGTCTCCTAGCAGTGAGAAAAGAGCAAAACCATTAGATATTACATAGTGATCAAATGCATATTCAAATTAATGAAAAACTCAAGTTGTGGCTAACTACTAAATTACTCCATAAAATTCAAGTTACTGTATAGTCTTACATTATTATTTTTAATACCAATTTTAAAACTGCATTCCGTTGTGAATGTTCTATTAGAGTAGTTTTGACTGCTCTATTAGAATACATTTGACTGCTCTCAATCTTCATAAAAACATACATACCCTTGCTCTCCAAATTCATCTTTCAGGGGTCAATGTAAGTTTCTCCTATTACTGCCCTGCCATGTTCCTATTTATTTGTACTGCAGCGCAGTGCCAAACTGATGTTCCTGCTGCTAGGCCACAAGTTAAAATTCCAGAAGGGGTCTCCAGAGCCTCCCTAAATACCCCCCCCCCTGGAAATGTATCCCTTTGTCACCTCCAATTCAATTTGGTCACTGCCATTCTCAATATAATAGCAGGATAAATGACTATTTTGCTACTTCACCAAGATTCCACCTCAAGGGTGTACCACTTCTCACTGGTGGAACAATACCATCCTTTTTCATACTGCTATCGAGGACCTAACATATACACACACACTTTCAGCAATTCCACCATGATCACTATGCAACACATCTACTTAATGATTTGTAATTTTTAGCTGTTTGGGTGGTATATAGTTGTCTGTAATTAAGTTTTTGGTTCCGTGTGCATGTGCTCTTGTTTGTATGTTTAGCTTCTTTGTACTGGATAGTTCAGTAGTATTGCTGTACATTGTCACTCCTGCAAGGAAGGACAGCTCTAGCCGATTGCATTGTTGAGTTTAAACAATAAATTAAATCAAATCGGACACAATTGGGTGGAAGTTCAATATGATTTCAGACACACCATTATAGAGAAGTCAATGTGTATGGTGAATGACTGAAGGCATAAACTCACTTTCAAAATCTCAAAAAAAATTCAACTTCATATACTACTTCACACACTTTGTGTGCTGCCATTCATGGACTACTGAATAAAACTTAGGCCAATTGCTTAGATCATCATTTTTAAAATTGATTTTAGGGTAAAAATAATTGGCTATTAATTGCATGTCTGCAGAGATTCTGCAACATAGCTTGTATGTCAGCAGAGAGTCTGATAACTATACCCAAGTAAATAAGCTATGCTTCAATGGCCAAATAGCAGGAAAAAATCACACACACGCATGCACACATGTACTCATGCTTGGTTAAATATATTAATAAACTAGAAAAGATACAGAGAAAAGCTGCAAGATGGACAATGTCAGATTATATATAACTGGTCAAGTTCTGTTACTTCTATGCTGCAATCATTACAATGGTCTACTCTAACCACACATAGACACATCTCAAGGCTACACATTTTCTATATAAATCCATTTACCACCTTACAGCAGTACAGATACCACCATGCATACTTCACCCAAAACCCAACGATCAACCCCTCTCCATTTCATTATCCCTATTGCAAATTGTGATTACTACAAATATAATAGTCTCCTGGATACATCAGACATCATCTGTTTGTCCAGTAAATACAAATAAAATAAATTAATAAAACACACACATGCACATGTGTGTAAATAAACTTCGTCAGTTTTTTGTTAGCTGTACAGTACACAGTCCAGTTTCCAATCTGTGACTGGCATCATGATAGGGAGAAGAGACATGAATATGCCAACAATGGGTTGATGACTGTCTCATTTACTCTATATAAGTTAAGTTCACCACCACTGCAGCTGATGGAATGGGTGATGCCATCTCTCAGTGATGAGATTGGTAACTACCAAGCACAACTGTTAATTCTTACAGCATTGTGATGGGATGGATGATATGTAAATTAAGCTTTTCTTTGGATATACAATCATGTGTACTGTGCTGTTGCCGAAGTTCAAATTGCTGTGCAGGCTTAGTTGTATTATTTATAGATTTGAGCCTTTCAATGACTGTCTGTAATAATCAATTATAGCTGTGCTTAATCTATGTAACTGTCAGCTTTTTATCAGTGAAAGCTTGCAATATAACTAAAATGACATGATGTGTACAGTATAGACTAATACTCTAATAGAACAGTTAGTATACTCCTAATGTACTCTAATTAAGTAGTTGGTAAACCCTCAATGTACTCTAATTGAGTAGTCATTTTATTGTTGTCAGATCCCTTATTCAATCACGTAGCAATGTACATTCAGTGGGTAATTATGTTTCTGGCATGATATTCAGTATGAAGGTGCATGGATTTCATAGTAAGTACTTGTTTACTTCAATCTAAAAAAGCCATGAACCTGTGAGGTCTATACCACTGAAGATAATCAGATAATCATTTAACTGAACCTTAACAGAGTTGGCGTTCTACACCTGAGCTAAAGAATAAAGTTTGGGAGATGAGCTATTATCCATATAGCTCATCTCCTAAACTTTATTCTTTAGTTCAGGTGTAGATATACTTCTATACGTTATAAACTCTTGGAGCTAAGTATGTGCAAATAATACTGTATAGATATATAGCTCATCTCCCACACTTTATTCTTTAACTCAGGTGTATATAGAATGCCAACTCTGTTAAGATTCAGTTAAATGATTATTTGATTATCTTCAATGGTGTATATGAGCAGGCCTCACAGGCTAGTGGCTTTTTTAGATTGAAGTAAACAAGTACCTACCATGAAATCCACCCTCATACTGAATATCATACCAGAAACATGATTACCAGTTGAATGTACATTGCTACGTCATTGAATAAAAGATCCGGCAGCAATAAAATGACTACTCAATTAGAGTACATTGAGAGTTTACCGACTGTTTAATTAGAGTACATTAGGAGTATACTAACTGTTCTATTAGAGTATTAGTCTATACTGTACACATCATGTCATTTTAGTTATATTGCAAGCTTTCACTGATAAAAAGCTGACAGTTACATAGATTAAGCATAGCTATAATTGATTTTTACAGACAATCCGGCAATATATTGTTAATCATTGAAAGATAATTAAAATTTTGTGATTCAAATCTATAAATAATACAACTAAGCCTGCATAGCAATTGGAACCTCGGCAACACACAAATACACATGATTGCATATCTAAAGAAAAGCTTAATTATCCATCCCGTCACAATGCTGTAAGAATTAACAGTTGTGCTTGGTAGTCACCAATCTCTTATAACTGAGAGGTGGCATCACCCATTCCATCAGCTGTAGTGGTGGTGAAGCTTAACTTAGCTATAGAGTAATGTACCTATCAATGTTATCCCCCACCTCCCCCCTCCCGGGCGTAGTGGGGGAAATGGTGGGGATTTGACTTTTTGAAAAATCAAATTCTCCACCCACTGGGGAACAACTAGTGGTCAAATCTCCATGTAGTATCGCTGGAATAAACTTTAGGAACAGATCAATTCTCATAGCTCGCAAGCTAAAGCAAACGCCTAAAATTTCGAACGGTCAAATGCCCCACTAGTGGGGCAAAATTTCTGATCAAATCGGCGAAAATCCCCCACTAATCCCTTAGTAAGCCCGGGAGGGGGGTAGTGGGGCTTAACATTGATAGGTGCATAAATGAGACAGTCATCAACCCATTGTTGGCATATTCACATCTCTTCTCCCTATCATGATGCCAGTCACAGATTGGCAACCGGACTGTGTACTTCTGAATTTAATCTGGCTTCTAGTTAAAAAAAAAAAGCTGCAGTGAAACTAGACTGGCGCGGCCGCCCCTTCGCAAACAGGAAGTCTGGCGCGGCCTTCCTGTTTGCGAATGGGCGGCCGCGCCAGACTACCGTGAAACGTCGCTTTCTCAGCAAAAGGATGCGGGTGGTCTACCCATTTACAGTCTGAGACTCAGACTTACACATCTCAACAACTTTCACGTGCACACACGTGGGTATCGTTGGCGAGAGTATCCTTTAGCTAACCAACAGCACACGGAGTGGTGTGCTTTAGTTGGAGTCAACTGGTTCCCGTGGTGCACGTGTAGTGCAAGTATCTAAAGTATGTTACGAATAGAAAGGATTTTAAGACATAGGAGTTACTGGAAATCTGCAACGGTAAATAACAATCAAGAGTGTATTCTGTAGTGTTCCTAAATTCTCGCATCTCATTCGTTAGGCGTTATGGCAGCTATGCAGAGTTACTGCTAGTAGTAGTAGTGCTGACCTAAGCTGGTGTGTATTACGAGGGCTCACAACTACCAGTGTCTTAGCCAGGTGTGTGATAGTTGTTCTATTTGTGTTTGTATCATAAAAGGCTGTTGACAGAATGTTTTGTTCAGCCTTTTGAAGTTTAACCTCATAAATACTATCTATAAAGCCTTACTTCTTATAAAGTATGAAAATATACATTAAAAATCTACTCCATGACTAGTTTTAGCTTGGTCCCACTGATCAGTTAAACAAGTTGATGTTATGCTACTTCTAAAACCAGGCACCCATACAGTTTATACTATTCCATTCATTAGCAAGGGCAGGGATGAAAATAACAGTCGGCCATTGGCTAAAATCCGGACATTTCACTAGACTGGCCGTCCATTTTATTCACAACCGGCCCAATAGCCGAACGAGAAAGAACCAGGATGTTATTGCATCATACAAATCGGTCGCTACGAATCCTCTTCGATAGGTTCGCTGCCACTTAAGAAAAGTCTCCTTCGACACTTGTCTTTTAGTTCGCTTCGAGTTCGAACTCGATCCTCTCTTGCCAGTACAGGCAGTACTGGACGTGCGAACGCTGCTTGAAACACTGGAAGCCATTTATTTTAATAATTATGTAAGCGCGCATGTTTATAGACATGTGCGCTTATGTTAAAAATGGCTTCCAGTGTTTCAAGCAGTGTTCGCACGTCCAGTACTGGCAAGAGAGGATCAAGTTCAAACTCGAAATCAAAGCGAACTAAAAGACAAGTGTCGAAGGAGACTTTTCGTAAGTGGCAGCGAATCTACGAGAAGGAGCATCAGTCTATGGCTTGGTTGCGTGCCGAAATTGATGACGAAGACAAATCGTGTGTGTCAACGCTTTGGTGTGTTGTTTTTAGAAGTATGAAAGCAAAATATGTGGGCACAAGAATTTCTCTAAGACATGGATCGATGGTTTCAGCAATCATAAGATGAGCAACATCACTGACCATGCCGGGAGTGAACAGCACAAGTCAGCTATGATGCTTTTTCGAAGGGACCAAGCCAAAAGTAGGCATGAACCAATCACCAGTTACAGCCCTATTGTTCAAAGTCTGTTGTCGTCTGCCATGGATCCAACTGTGAGAGAGAGAGTGAAGAAGAAGTTTGACATCAGTATGGTGCTTGCAAAAGAGCATATACCTTTTTTGAAATACCCATCAATCCATGAATTGGAAGAGAGACATGGAGTGGATCTTGGCTCGACATATAAAAATAGGGATTCTGCTCATACTTTTGTTCACTACATAACGGAGAGCCAAAGACAGCAGTTTCATGCTAGCCTAACAACATGCAATTTCTACAGTGCTCTAATGGATGCTTCTACTGATAAAGGATGTGTGGAGAATGAGTTGTTTGTAATTCTACATTGTAAGAGTGATGATTCATTGCTGGAAGTTACCACCCATGCAAGGTACTTTTGTGTGTTGGAGCCGACTAAGAGTGATGCAGATGGGCTAGTACAGTGTCTTGGTACAGCGCTGAAGATTATGGGAATAGATGATATACTCCAGAGAGAGAAGGTTCTTGATGTAAATCAGCACCCTGTCCTTGTTGGCTGTGGAACTGATGGTGCATCAGTAAATGTCTCTGCACAAAATGGTATGCAAGGAAAGCTTAAAGCTGTCTTACCTTGGTTGCACTGGTCATGGTGCTATGCACATCGACTGGAACTTGCATGCAAGGATGCCTTTACAAGCCAACTCTTTCATGACATTGACGAAATGTTGCTACGGTTATACTACCTATACGAAAAGTCCCCGAAAAAGTGTCGGGAACTTTCAGATCTTATTGGTGACTTGAAGGAGGTATACAATTTACCCCAAGGGGGAAACTTACCTGTACGAGGCAGCGGAAGTTGCTGGATAACGCACAAGCGTAAGGCTTTACAGTGTGTTGTGGATCGATACGGAGCTTACCTCAACCATTTGGCAACTCTTGTGGAAGACAGATCAATCAAGAGTGTGGATAGGCAACGGTTAAAGGGCTACCTTCTTAAATGGAGGCAAGCCAAAATGATCATTGGTGTTGCTTTGTATACTGATGCTCTTAAGCCAGCCTCCCTTCTTAGTCTTACCTTGCAAGAAGATGAAATTGACATGGTACAGGGTATTAACTACATTCTAAAGTCCCATAGCTCTTTGAAGAAGTTGACTACACAGAATCCGGTTGAGTGGCCAGTGACAAAGGTGGTATTAAGTAAACTGAATGATGAGAATGGAGGAAAGGTCTATCAAGGAGCAGAGCTACACGGTTTTCGGGACAGCACTATCAAAACCTGCCAAGATCGAGCTCTAGCTGATTTGAAATCTCTTGATGAACGGATGTGTTCTCGCTTAGAGTGGTCAGGTATTGATTTTTTAAGATCAGTACTTCTCTTCTTGAACACCCAGAGTTGGCAACTTCAAGGTCCTGAATCAGAAGAAAATTCCAATGATCGTTTGATTGAAGTGAAAGCAGCACTTGTAAGTATCACCGATATTTTTCATGCTCCTCTTCAGGCTAAAGGAGTTGACCTTACTTCAACATTGGATGAGATCGAAGACATAATAGAATATTCCAGGGCTCACCTTCGGATTGGACAGGAATCTTACAGGAAAATATGGTACCAGTTGCGCTCTTCACCTGATTCAGTCAAGTGGCCTAATGTGCTACTGGTCAGTGAATTACTTTTTAGCTTACCTTTTACAACTGCCAAAGTGGAACGCTTATTTTCTACCTTGAAGATCATCAAGAATGAAAGAAGGACAAATCTCAGTTGCTCCACACTTAATGATTTGCTAGAAGTGAATACAGAAGGTCCTACCCTGAGTAACTTTACAGCAGATGCAGCAGTAGATCTATGGTGGAGCGATTGCTCATCTGGAAGAAGAGTTAACCAAAAGCCTCGAAAAGAGTGCTGTCGAAGACAGAATCATGAACTAAGTGAATCTGAAGAGTCTGAAGCTGAGGAACTAGATTTGTAGAAGTGGGATAACTGGTTTTGTGACGAGGTAGATTTCTCGGTTTTAAGTGATGCTGAATCTCAAGACTCCTGAATCGTCAGATTGACTGTTTGATAGTGCACTTACTGTTAATGTATCTAATGTTAGCAAGAGTATAGTTATTATTATGATTCTATGTAATCATAATGATATAGTAATCACAATTAATTATTAACTCGACTGTAACTTATACTTTACCCAGGCCACTGGCAACTTATAGTAACTTGTACTATACTTGTACTAATTTATGTCATGCTATTAAGCTAATTTATTATACTCTGACATTAGTCTGAATTGATTCCATGTAATGGTGTAATTAGAGCTACTTGTCACAATGTGTACAGTAATGTATTTATAGTAGAAATTGCTGTCTGAGCATGTAAATATACAAAAAATTTCCTGGGTGGGACATGCCCCCAGGATGCTCGTGCTTCGCACACTGTGCAGTGACTTTAATGTGTCAGACCAGTCTCACTGATAGCCGACCAAGTCATGTAGTGACCTGACAAACTTCAGTCCAATGTAAAAAAGTTATTTTCATCCCTGCAAGGGGGTGCCAGATATCTCCTGCAAAGCATGGCTATTGTGCCAAGACTAAAGTGACAGCATACCTAGTGTTATACTTGTTTGTGGAAGCAATACAGTGACCATGAGTGAGTGTCGAAGGAATAGCGTACCTTTCTGAAATCATCATGCCCAGTACAGGTTTCCTGAATTAACCAGTTGGCACCCAATGTTTTGTAAGTGTACTAACAACATCCCTCACTGCAAATACTTTGCTGACTCCAAGGAATATGTGACCGGATCTGCGAAACCCGACACAATCACGCAAGTCTAAATAAAGCATTGAATACAATGGGTGAAATGTGTGCATAATATTGAAAAAATTCCGTAACTTTTTTGAATGCCTCTTTCTTAATAAAAGAAGGGACTAACAATAAAAACCTGGATATCATCTTATTTGTCTGCTCAAGAGGAGTTGAATTGTTTCGTTGCAGTAGACCCAAGGATATGCAAGTTATGAGCATTTGTTTATGTCACGTCAAAGCGATCATACGCGATCGATTTTCTTCACAAATTTCACCTTAGTATGCAGTGAAGAAAGAAACATTTAATAAACAGGAATTTGTAAAATGTGCGATTGTGTCGGGTTTTCGCAGATCCGGTCACATATGAAGAAGGTAGTACAATGACCGACACCATTAAAATGTTTGTTACATAACCAGGGGTGCATTCGATCCACTCTCAGTCTGCTGAATTCAGTTCAGAGAGGCAATGTGCTGTTTACAGGTTATATTATGTTTTGTGTATCTTGTCAAGTTCATGTTGCAGGTGGTAAAGTACTAGCATCACATGATCTTATTTGGTCCCAAATGTTGTAAACAGCACATTGTCCCTTAAAAGCTTTTAATTTATATTAATGCTATTATTAATTCAGCTAGATAATTAGATTTGTAATTACTGTAATTTAGTGTATTTCGTAATCCATAAATTATTTTGTAATTCGGTAATTATGTTGCTATGCAGTGCTAAGGAAGCGTAACTCGTTTAAACCACGAATTGTGCACAGAACTGTCTTCTCAACTGTTTTATAGTGTGTCTGTTGTGTTTTCTTGCATGAATTGTTTAGAGAAGCCTTGAGGCTACCTTTAATTTTCTTATGGGCATAAAAACAACTGAAAAATGGTGTATCTGGCCTCATAGGGTACCAGGAATAGGTCCCATATACCTGTTGTGAAAGCCATTCATTATGTTTTCAGGAACCTGCTTCACCCGTTTTTAAGTTCGCATGAATAAATAGCTCAAAGTGAAAGTTTAGCTACCAGGAAGGTTTATACTGTTCTGTGCAGCTCCATTTCTTACATACACACACACACACATGTTTTTTTGGAAAGCAATTTCAGTAAACCAGGTGTGTACAGCTGTGGGCATGTGCCTGGTTAAAAATCTTGTTTTCTTGTCCTGCAGAAAATAGACAATACAGGTATTTACATTGTAATACAAAAATGTAAAAGGGTGCCCATTGGAATCCATACATAAAAACAAAGCACTTGAATTTCTCAACAATGGCATCCAAACTTTCGTTGTAATGTTTTAATTATGGTAGTTGACTCTGCCATAATGCATGCTCCATACAATTTTTATTGTTACTTTAGTACACTGGGCTGCCCTTACCAAATTCACTAATCTTGGTCTCATTCTATGAGTAGCACAAGAATCCACCCAAACTAAGGGCCTAACTGGCCTTTTTACAAAAATAGACCACAAAACATCATAGTGCTATTTCGTACCTGGGTGTGTAAGTTTACTATGCAACTGATGCAAGGCTCTCTCTTGTCTCATCTTTTCCATTGGTCTTAACACAAAATGTTATCACATGACTCACAATGGATGATGTCCGCAGTGACGAAATTTGATGTCTTAATTGACAAATGGCCGTGTTAGTGCGGGGGCTTCAGAGACTTTGGCACACAGCATTCAAAACAAATGTTGTCTAGTTTATTACACATGGAACCAGGAGATAATGAAGGTAACAAGTAGAATGCATACTGGGATGATTCAAAACACACTCTCCAACAAGACCGAAAATTTTAAATTTATACGCAAATAGGCTTATTTGTATTGCATTTATATACTACAAGTATTGAGTGTAGCACAGTAGGGATATTCACTTATTATTGTTTTACAGTATTTGGACATTACGTACTACTCCGATCCAGCTTGTTTTAGTACTTTTTATTGCAGCATTATACGCTGTCCCTAATCATGAACCACAATAGTGGGTTCATAATAGGGATCGCAGTGGAATTTTTGAAAATCCTAATAGAGCAGTCAGCTAAAACCAGCCTTAGAAAGCAGACTCAAGCATAAAACAACCCTCAGAAGGCTTATTATCAAACACTGAACTCAGAAAAATTGTAATATAGCAGTAAAAATAGTCTATACGAAATTTGGTAACATTCAAAAATTGCGAATTTTACGCGAATTGTTCATATTATTATTCATAATATTATTACTAGGACCGCGTCATATACAACCAAGTACATACACCAACGTTGCAACCTACCCATTGGGCAAGTATAAACAGTGCCATAGGAAACACTCAGAGCAGTGTGCGTGTACCTGTGGAAATGATACATATGCATACGTACACAGGCAAGGGAGTTTAACTGGCATCAGAAAACCACAATACTAAAACACAACCTACACAAAAAACCAAGTTAAGTTAGCTATATTGAAAGTAACTATATATTGTAGGTGTGACGTGTCTCTGAAGAAAACTCAGCAGTGAAGTGAGGCTATGCAGAATAAGGGATATGGTGAAGGTACAATTAGCGATTGATCCCACTAGATCCCAATCAAGCCAATATGGCACAACAGACTCTGTTGTAACTAGAGGCCACTGGTGATGTACCTGTATATCAGCGGTGTGGCATTGGCACAGTGATCACAGTCTATAATATTATGCATACAGCCATGCACAACATACAGGAGATAGTTACACATTGTTGTATATGCAGCACTGCATCGGCTTCTTGTTTAGCTATTACAGACTCACAGTAGGCTAGTAGTTAAGCCGAGTGGAAAATAATTCCAGCCGCCAGTAAGCCAGATGAAGGTGGCGGTATAATGAAAATAATTCCAGCCGCTAGCAAGCCAGATGATTGATGAAGATGTAGACCTATAATACAACTACCGGTACAAGTATTACATTACTCATTACCTTGCTGTTCCAGCTGGTTGTTTATAAGCGCATCAGCTGGTATCCCAACTGGTCATCAGCTGGTCGTTCACTGCATGATGCCTGGAGCGCATATCCTGCACACAAAAGACACAGTTACAAACAACATACTTGTAATGTTGTTGCTTACCAGTAAAGTGGCGCCTGGCCTCTCTTACTAATCTTCTCGTTTGAGCAATCTGTAATTAAACAAGGGCGTGGTGCCGGGCGTTATATAGAATTACACGTATGGTAAAGTCATCAGTACGAACAGGCGTACTTATTATACGGTTGTGCCTTCATTCACAGGCGAATCTATCCCCGCTTAGTTCATGTCTCTAGGCCTCGTAGTTTTCTCAAACATTATTTATTATTTATTCATTCATTATTAATGACGTAATTTTAACCGCATTTCGTATTATCATGAACCACAATAGTGGGTTCATAATAGGGATCGCAGTGGAATTTTTGAAAATCCTAATAGAGCAGTCACCTAAAACCAACCTTAGAAAGCAGACTCAAGCATAAAACAACCCTCAGAAGGCTTATTATCAAACACTGAACTCAGAAAAATTGTGATATAGCAGTAAAAATGGTCTAGACGAAATTTGGAAACATTCAAAAATTGCGAATTTTATGCGAATTTTACGTGAATTGTTCATATTATTATTCATAATATTAATATTAATATTATTCTTATTATTATTTTGTTTCACTCGTGTACAGCCCAAGGCTTCCATTTTTTCGCAATAAAAACTACACAGCCTTACTCACTGAGTCCTTCCGCGTGTCCATGACCCATTAATTAACCCGTACTCCACAGATCACTAACCGGCCTCCACCTCGATAAATTTCTAAGTTCTTCTTCGCCATTGCCTGTTGTTCTGTATACGGAAGAAGCCGTAGAAGAACAAAATTACGGGATTTTGTGTGCACAGGGATGCGTGTTGTTCGACTATAGTATTTATAACGTTAATAGATGGCAGATTGAAGTTGTACAGCACTCTTTTACCTTACAAGATCGCCATAATAGGGTCTCTAGTAAGCTTCCCGTGTTCGCTACGAGAAGCCGTTCAAGCGCGCATGCAAGGCATCCGTTTATTCTTCTTCCTAGCCATCACAGTGAGTGCTTTGTTTGTCCATTATAGGTGGAAGATAAATGGTAGCGCTGATATCATGGCTGCTTTTCACAACAAAAAAAAATTTGGTGGGGTGTTTATTACAACCCTACCATTTAAAAATATTTTGTGGTCTAACCACATGTCATCAACAACCCTCCCATATGGTATCCATGTCATAAACAACTTAAGGGTGTGAAGCCTGACAGTCTTATATGGGAGGATTGTGTGCTACAGTGTTTATATCACTATAACTAGCTACTGTGTACTTTAGCACATTCTCTGATCAGCTAGTGACATTAACAGTTGCAAGCATTTATGAACACACGCTAACCAGACTTAAATTTGCTGACTATACCTATGGTGTTCCACTTTATGACACACTGCTGCTAGCCGGCTATACCTAGGCTTTCCAGGGCTAGAGCCCAGTCTAAGTCCTGGCAATTGGAACTCAATATGCCAGTTTAAAGTAGTCTTGCATGGGTATGACTGCCAAATCCCTGGTAATCATGTAAGACTGGCTACGCCCTGCACTGGCCACTAGTATAGTGACATTGTGATTTGTACATGCAGACACTGGCATAGGAAGACTTCGGCCAAGCCTAGTCATCTCCTCCTATTTAGCTTGATTAACACCAACTCACACGGTTGCTGCTGCATGCAGCCTTGCATGTTCATATGGGCAACTCGTACATTTATACAAAGGTGTTGTAAGCATCATCACTACAATAATAGCACTACAGCTACAATGTATAGCTATCTCTTCACTACCTATTCTGCTAGACAACTCCACACCTGTAATGCACATGCTTGATGTATGCATCGTTCTTCACTTTTTTAAAAAAAAATGGACTCTACAGGAATTATAACACTAACAGTTTGTAATACCATTCTTATAACTTGTATCATAGAGTTTCATTCTTTTCCTTCTTTTAGAATAAACACCTAAGACATCTTGTTCTTCTTCAAGTCTCCTGTGCTGTCATCAACACCGTCTCCTGTATGATAGGTGCACAATCAGTAATTCTTCTGACAGGTAGCTAGCTCATATAGCAGTGTGTTTTCAGCAATGGCACAAAGTGTGATGATGGTGGCTGAAACACTGAGTAGACTAGGAATTAATATATCCTACCTTATTATTTTGTGCGTGTACAAATCAGAACGAAAATACAGTCTTTATCATAGGTTACAAATAAATGTTGCATTAAGATACCTAGTTAATGAGTTAACCTTTTAAACTTAGGAATCTCTGTTAGCTTAGGCTACACTATAAATTATAATGTGCCAATTAACTTATAATCCACAAATGGATTTAGAAAAAAAGTACACAAACTAGACATATTAATAATTTAAAATAAGAAATAGAGATCGCTAAAAAAAGCCACGAAACAAGAAGGGATTGCTGGGGTGGTAATGTAAACCACAAATCCCTATTTTGACTACCTATAAATGCTCCATTTGAGTATAAAGAGTCAAAATAGGGATTTGTGGTTTACATTACCACCCCAGCAATCCCTTCTTGTTTCGTGGCTTTTTTTAAACGATCCCTATTTCTTATTTTAAATTTTTATTATGTCTATCTAATTTTAAATTCCAAAATTTTTCTTATACTTGTTTGTGAAGTTTTTTTGCAAGCTCATGAAATATCTGCTGAGTTACTCACAGCACTATTATACTAGATTATGACTCATACAATAACAACTGATCAGTGGGCGTGGCTCTATATAAGCCTGCAGACAATAATGGACGTGGATTCGTGCATATCTACATGGGCGTGGCTACCATATGTCTACAGACAGTAATTTATGTAAGTGGGCATGGATTCGTGCATACTACACACTGATGATTGGACGTGGCTACTGGTATGGAAGCCGTACTGTAGTCTATTAGCACTCAGCGGTAGAACCTTGACTGATGGCCATGGTAAAGAAGGATAAAAGGTAAGACAATAGCGCAAGAATTGTATGTTTATCAATATACCAAAGGTTTTTTCTTAAGCGATCTAGAAATGTTTCTGCGAAAGACTTAGGGCTGTAGCTGTAGCCAGTTTTCCGCTACGCTTGACTGAAGGCGTCAGGCAGGCAGGCAGGCAGTAGAAAATTCCATTGACAAAATTTAAAAAAAAAATCTGTAGCAACTTGACGGAAACGTTTTGGGTTGATCTGAAGACACTTTTGGGCTTGGTTTTACCCAACCAATACTGTCATGTCGTTGTGAAGAAAAATTGCGGCAGGTTATTGGGTTATATTATATCACAGATCGCCCCCACACCTTCGATGTCCCTAATATACAGTACTATCGTACTGTATGATATGCCTCACCTTTGCCCTTTTATCGAATTTGTAAATACTATCATAGGGAAACACTATCTCACCCAATACCTCTCTGTACAAAGTCCCCTCACTAGCACAGCCATTTTGTTTTGTGATATCAGAAAACGTCATTGCAGATATCATCAATTCATCAAGGATTCTGATAAACTAAACAACATCCCTGTAAATTAAGTATGTGAAAATTAAAATTTTAATTTGTAAAAAAAATTATACACAGTTAAATTGGCACATTTTTGATATGTTCTGTTTGATTACTGTGGGTAGTGTAGACAAGTTAGTGTAAACAAGTTAGTGTAAACAAGTTAGTGTAAACAAGTTAGTGTTGTGCTACTACCAAAACCAGGAGCTAGATATACAGCTTGAAATATATTGTAATAATGCAATTATGCATAGTTTTGTAATTTTGGACTTTGTAATTGGTAAAATTATTTAGTAATTCTCTAAATATGTTGTTATGCATTGCTAAGGAAGCGATTTTCAAACAAACCACTTTCAACAACTTATTATGCACAGAAGTATCTTCTCAACCGTTTTATAGTTTGTCTATAGTGTTTTCCTGCAAATTCTCTGTACAAAACCTCTATGCTACTCTTCATTTTCGTACATGTATGTATAGGGACACGCCCTTTCTTGAGTCGAAGAGATACACATTTCCTAGTAGCCTAAGAGGCCTGCTATGGTGTTTTTCAGTAGTTAAATACATGAAGAGCCCAATGAGAAGGTAGTTCTCGAAGTTTGTAGAGAGTCGCTACACCCGTATTTCAAACCGGCGAAAAGAAACCGTCTCAATGCAAACCTTGCCATGCTCAAGTTTAATACGGGCTTCACTTTGTGTTTAATTTTCATAGGCTGACTGCTTTTACCACTAAAAGGATTTGCTCGCGTGGGTGCATACGGACAAACATAGATAGGTAGGTAGATAGATGGATACACACACACACACACACACACACACACACACACACACACACACACACACACACACACACACACACGTTTTTATGAAAACAATTTCAGTAAACCAGGCGTGTGGCCACTTTATAAAATTGATATCTTCAAAATTGTTTACTATATGTGATCTGCTGAGCAAAACCCAGTCGTTTTCACACATTCCTCAAATTCCATTTTATTTCTTCTCTGTTATGTATAGTAACAAAGGAGTGGACAGCCAAAGTTTCAGCCTTTTGTAATGAATAGCCTTGGGGTTATAGCACTGGACAGTTGGAACAGAATATATTCGCTTTGTACAGTAACGATACAGCAAATAAATTACAGGCATGTATTTAATCAATCATAACTCATGAATGAAACAAGTTTACCATGAACTGGCAAATTGATCGAGGTATAGTGTTTTCCCTCTACATTTCCATGCAGACAAAGAGAAAGCAATTTTAACAACGAATGACAACAGTTAACTTTGTTTCTACCGCATCGTAAATCAGTGCCCATAACTCACATATCATATGCTGCACAAAGACGAAACAAAGGTTTTCTTACTCCCCAGGAGCAGGCAAATCTGGTGATTATACAGATTTTATTGATTTGAGCTTTGTTTCAGTACATACTGAAGTGATTAAAATGTGCATAAAAATTTTATGTAGCATATTTATTTTTACCCAGTTTATTTCAATACGTTTGTTTTTTTTAGAATTTTTGCAAAACGGCCGGTTTTTGCTCAGCAGGTCACATGTTTCACTTGAATACTGCTGCAGTGGTGGTAAGTTCTATTGCCTTTTTAGGATAGAAATCAATCAAAATATTTACATATCACATAATTACGAGCTGTAACTCCTGGAAACGATGATCTTTTATCACAATACTGTAGTTCAACTTTCCTTTGTGAGCAAACCTTCACCAAAAAGTATTTATAGTTTGATTGACTGCTATTGCTACATCGTTTAGACACGTTTTGAGGTCCAAAACGATACTTAGATTGTCTATTTGATTTTTGGTGGCTCATTTTGTTCAGAAAATGGACGATATCCGCAATGACGAAATTTGATGTCATAATTGAAAAAAATAGCCCTGTTATTGTGGGGGCTTCAGAGACTTTAGCACACGGTATTCGAAATGAATGTTGTCTGTGGTTTTCTACACTTGGAACCATGAGATAATAAAGGTAAGAAATAGTACATGTACCATGACGATGCAAAACGCGTTGCAACAAGGAAAACAGACCGAAAATTTTAAATTCCGATACAACTAGGCTTATTTGTGTTGCATTATATACTATATGCCTCACCTTCTCCCCTTTTCGAATTTATAAATGCTATCATAAGGAAACACTATCTCGCCCAATACCTCTCTGTACAAAGTCCCCACACTAGCACGGCCATTTTGTTTTGTGACATCAGTAAACGTCATTGCGGATATCGTCCATTGTCGGAAGTTGTTAAAATATGAGACCAATATAAATATATTTCTACCTGGTTTTAATTTTGCTGTTCTGATTTCAAAGTTTTATTCAGTTTTATTAGCCAGGGAGTCATTTGAATTTACCTGCCCATTTAATAGCATTCTGTGTCATATGTTAAACTGCTGCTATTCTTACTACAGGAACAGAGATTATTTAGACGATGATGGTAATGGCGTTTATGTTGACAATTACTTTGAGGATGAATATAATAAAGATTTTAAAAACCGTAAAGGAAAAAAGGGCCAAAAAATTCGTGAGAAGCCTGCAAGATCATTTAAGAGGAGTAGTCGCTATAGAGAAGATGAGTTTGGCAAATACAATGATCCAGATAAAGAGATGGCTAGGTGGGAGGATGAAGAAGATAATGATTTCAAAAGACCAAAAGAAAAAAAGAACACTTTCAAGGACCAGCAATTTCGTGATAAGCCCGCAAGTGCAGTTAACAAGAGCAATATTTATAAAGGCATTAAATTTGATGAACACCAAATTCCAGATAGCGTAGCAGCCAGGTGGGAGCCTCCTGTTGATAGGCCTGCCATGAGGAATACGGCAAAAGTGGACACTTCTAAACTGGCTCCATTTGAAAAGAACTTTTACCAATTACATCCGGACACTAAAAACTTTTCTGATGTTAGTTCATCCTACAGTCCACCTCTTTAGTTTTTGTCTTCTATTAATGTCCTGTGAATTTATTATAGTTAGATGTGTCCCATACGTGTAGAAACCACTTTTATATATCCCTAGTGAAGCAGCTGTAAACATCCTATGGTTCCCTTTCCTTTTTTTCTTCTTTTTTTGCTGTTACTTATAATGACAAGTTTTGTCACTTGAAGTTAGGCTTGTTTTGTTGTACAATTTAAGTTATTGTATCCTTGTACTAGATTGCATTGCAGTGGCAGCCTCCACTGGTCTTTATTTAGGTCCTGAAGTTCAGTATAGTCAATCATGGTGTTTGTGTTTCTGTCAGTGTAGTGTAGGTTGAAGACCAGACCATCTTGAGTAGTGTTGTACTAGAAAATTGAATTCTCTCTGTCATGTTGTACCTGTGTTGAAGGATACCTGTCGCTAGTTGCTCTGCATTTTTAGGAAGAAGTAGATAAGTTTAGACAGGAGAGACATGTGACTGTTCATGGCAATAAAATACTTAAACCATTGAGAAAAATTGAAGAGGCTGGGTTTCCAGGTGTGAACATAATCAGTACATAAGTTCTCTTTATGTTTTTTTTCTTTCTTCAAGAGTTTGTTCTCAGGATCTTATCCCAGATGAAGATTACTACTCCAACACCCATACAGTCACAGGTATGATACTCAGTATCTGTCTTAGTTTATTATGCCCAACTGCCAAAACATTTCTAAAATTAAGCTGATAAACTTAAACTGATTTCCCGATCAACCAGTGCACCATACATAAGACTATAATGTTTGTGTGTGTGAGTGTGTCTGTGTGAGTGTGTCTGTGTGAGTGTGTGTCTGTGTCTGTGTGAGTGTGTGTGAGTGTATTGAGTTAGCTACTGTATGTATCTGGAAGCTTATTGTGGTGTCAATTATTTATAAGAGGCTGTAAACACTGCTCTATAATGGATACTTTTAGACCAAGACATTTTAGCACATTTTACTGCAATATTTCCTGTTTCAGAAGTAAAAGTGTGTTATACAAGAACTGTTGGCTTGTCATTGTTATTATGAAGGTTATTTCATTTTGGTCCTTGATTCAGAGAGGTTTTTAAGAGGGGTTTCACTGTATCACAATTCAATTACTTTCTTTGCTCCTCTAGTGTTGGCCGATGGTCTTGTCAGGGCTGAACATGATTGGGATAGCTCAAACTGGGTCAGGGAAGACACTAGCAGTAAGCCACACATACTGCCAACCCAACCCAGTGTAACACTGTGGATATTTCTCTTCCTAGTATGCCTTACCAGCTCTGGTGCACATTCTAGCCCAACCACGTGTGAGAGTTGGAGAAGGACCAATAGTATGTAAAGTTGTATACGTGGCTGGACACGTAAAACATAGCCTGTGGGCACAAATCCTGTTTACTTTTGACTTCCAACTTATCATAGCATTGTCCTATTTCTCAGCACTTAAAAACGATTCATTGGCTGCAATATACAGGTTGTACTTCATTCATATACTGAGATATGACCTGTTAAGTGTTCAAGTGTACCCACATGTCCAGTACAGCCACATCAATGAATAGTGTATTATTGTTAGTGTCTCTACGAAGGTTTTGATTGTGGCTCCCACCAGGGAATTGACCCAACAAATTATGGTATGTACATCAATGATGTAATCATTTATGATGTAATAACTTGTAATACGACAATAGAAAGTGGTGCAGTTGTTCAACCTGAGAGGTATCAGGAGTGTCAGTGTTTATGGGGGCGTGTCTAAGTGGCCACAGCAGCAACGCTTCATGAATGGAGTAGAGATATGTGTGGCAACTCCCGGCAGACTGAATGACCTGCTCAGTACTGGTGCAACCAACTTGGACAGATGTACTTTCCTGGTTAGTACAATGGGACATTTGTTATCTGACCACCTGTGTACCAGTTTAGTCATTTAAGTGTTTGTACGTGAAGCCCATTCAGGTTCTGTCCAACTACTATAATAGAATGTATACCTCAAACAGTCACCTTGTCCAAATAATCAAGGTTGAGATTTAATCATAAAGTGATGAAAGAGGAGAGGTCATCTACACCTGCAGATATACCCCTGTACTATTTTATGTTTAATTTTACTGTCGTGGTCGTGACTCAAGTACTGTAGAAATTCAATGTACATGGCTGCACCTGTAAGTAACCTCCCTTTCTATGACCTTGAAATTGTTGATTATTAATTAGCAAACACCCGACAGGGTTTTTACGCTAATGTACATGGTACGTACACATAAGTGCTTAGTTTAAGTTACAATAATGATTAGTGCTAAGTTACAATAAGTGCTAGATATACAATTACAAAGTAGGAGTAGATGCATTAATTTCATGTCAGAATGTGCACCATAGCGATGTGGCCACATCACTTTTTTCAGCTATGTTTCACCTATTATAAATAAGCATTTCACATGATAGTCAGCAAAAGGAACCACAGATGTGCAACACCTATGTGGCCTATGTTGCAATGGAAAAATGGGACACAAAGGAAGGATTAGCTGCTGCTGTAGTAGGCAAAAGGCATGCCTCAGGCATCAAGCAGCATCATACAGTGATGTAATCCATTAATCATGGTTGAATTATGCTTGGCTGTCCATTGTGACTTGTTGCATTTAGGGATCTGCAATACATATTGATATGGATACAGAAAATGAGTATCATGATACAATCAATATTGCACCTAGACAATATCGCTATATCAAAATACTGTGATGAAGTGAGTGTTCTATTAGAGTATATTAGAGCGTAAATGCTATAATTATTATTAGTATATTATTACTGTGCATACCTCTGAAAGAGTATGATGCACAGATCACAAACAAACAAATTACAATTAGCTTAATCAATTTATAATTGTTGCTAGACCAGCTAGTCTTTGCTTAAATTAGAGTAATAATGTACTCTTACCTGTGTTCTAGTACCAGCCATGACTATTTATCAAACAGCTTATTGATGGTAATACGTGATACATAAAATACGCTGTATTGCAGAACCCTAGATACATTTAAATTCATCCTGACAGCATTTCTAAGCTTGATCGTGCCCACCTAATACAGCCAAGCTGTCATGAATAGTGCTGAAACAATTATTCGACTAACATGACATTATTTGATTCTTTAACACACTATATAGTCAGGTGGCTTAGTGGAATTATTGTTACAGGGCGGATAAAAGCACCAATTTTTTTGTACAGCTAGTTTATGATGTACTTATTAACATTAGCCTAGGAGCCCACTGCAATTTTTTTGTTTACTCCGAGAATAACAAGATGGCTGCCATTATTAGCCAGAAAAATGTTTTTTTCACTGTTGGAGTTTGAAAAAAAACAAATATACTAAATTACGGACATTAGAATACTATAATAGATGTTACTAAGATACATACATAACTGTGACAATGGTACAAAATAACAAAAATAAATGTTAGCATGTAGTTTGTTCATTTTCGCTTCTGTGTTTATTGCATTTACAATTACAAAGTGGTGAGCAGACTAGATTAGCTTTTGCACATTTGCATGCTGTGCATTCTCCTTTGCAAAAACATTTAATGAGCTCACTGCATGCTTTAGATACCTCTGGAATAGTAATTAAGCCAAACTGGCACCCAAGACTGTGACAGCGGATCCTTTGACCACCCAAAATCTTCTGGAGATGGAATCATCTGCTGCACTTGAGTGCTGGTAGTCCATATTCCAGCTTGGTAAACTGCTCGTTTAACATGTTGATGAAGTGCATCTTGCGTTGGTGGTATCATGTCCATTTTTCTGTTCTTATGACAAAATAATTTTTCTCTTGCGTCATTAACAGACATTAGGTGGCAGGTTTTACTGTATAGAACAACTATTAGCCTCTCAATTCTCTGGAAATGCTCCGAGTCAGAATCTAAATGCTCAAACGGGTGGGTAGCCAGAAACTCAAATGTCTCAGTGACTTCTTCATATGCCTGCCAAGCTTGCCATGTTGATTTCTTGCCTTTGCCTCTGAATGCAGATGTTGTGTCGCAGCCAGTTAGACCATGAAATATTGGTAGTGCTCGTGCTCTTTCCTCACCAAGGTAAGTACAGTTGGCATTAATACTATATAATCTGAAATCCAAAGGTAACCCAGATATCAGCAAGAGGATTAGTTACTGTCAGTTTGAAGAATACACCAGCAAGAATAACAATAACATCAGTGTCCACGGTACGTACTGCAATTGTCTTTAAGTCCCTGCTCCAATGCATGTGATATGTGCACAACAACTCTGGTGTCTGCTTCCTCATGGTTGCAGTCTGGCACAGAGTTGGTTTGGCCCACAGATACTACAGATTCATCAGATGTCACATACACAACCTTGTTGGGTGGAAAATGGACTTAGCAACTTTAGATGTGAGGAAGGAGAACAGTTCCTTTTTGTTCCTTGGGTCACGTAGGAAATCTGCCCAATTGCCAGGCAGTTTAGTTTGACCAGATACCTTTCTTTGCACACCCTTGCCTCTCTTTTCCCTCGTAGACTCCTTTAAACTGTTTGGAAGGTATGTGTCCCACACAAGGTCTATTCTCATGGAGTTTTGTAACTGTTTAGTCAAGTAAGGGATAAAAACCTGATCTGCATACTCTTCAAAGTTACACACTAAATTGGTGGGAAGAAAGTGCACAATAACTGCACCATCTAGCACTTTGCATTCATATGTTTGAGGGGGATCAGATAGCCCTGACTGTCCAATGCAATTCAGCAAATCTGACTTAGGGTTTGATAAATGCAGTTTTCCCAAATCTGAGAGAGCAGGGGGAAAGGACTGAATCTCGTGGGCAAAGAACTCCTTTAAGTCTCCATCACGGCTTTGCATGGAGATGTACAACTGGCCAAACAGTGCTACATTATTCTGAAGCATTTAAAACTTCTTTCCTTGCTTAGAAATAGCTTTTGGCTGAGGTCTTTTGAAAAGTGCAAATGAATTTTCCTTGATTGGCTGATGTATAGACACAGAGCGACCTTCAATAACTTTTTTTACAAAGTCTTGATACTGTGTTGTACCAGTATCTTCTAAGGCACGCAGGGCAGCTGTGACTGAATCATCTACACAGTTACGGTTATCAAGTGTTACTAGCTCTGGAAAATCATCTAGGAAAGGATTTCCCATTTTGATGAATGTATTAAAGAGGCTATTAACCTGTTTTTGAAAGGTTTTCTGAGCTAAGAGACCCTGCTCATGGTTTTGGAAATTCCTTGGGTGTTCTGGGTCAGCACCATACATGTACTGTTCTTCAAATTGTTTCTGCAACCTTGCCAACTCTGGTCCTGACAACATCCATCGTCTAAATGCAGCAGCATTTTCTGTGAGTCCAATACAACGGCCAGAGCCTTTTATGTAGGCATTTTCTTGCTCATGTGCTTGGTCAACTGGAATTACTGAAAATCTGTTATTGGTCTTTGATAGAACCCAATGACACTGCTTTTCAAACTCATCTTTGATAGGACTTGGCAAACACTTCATGTCTCTAATGTGGACAGGCAACCATCTTGCATAATTTACATGATCTAGCGCAAAGAAAAGAGGTGTCAGGTTCTCCAAGACTTCCACATACAAAGCAAAGTTCTTCTCTCTATGAGCCTGAACAAAGATCAAAATAAGAGTTTCATACCTCAAGATAAAGTCCCAGTACATAAATGTAGGACTTCTCTTCTGCATGTCATCTTTCCAAGCTGCTTCAGATTGATTGCTTCCTGATTGCAAAAAGGCCAACTTTTGAAGTTTCCGGAGGGTTAGTTAAGAGAGTTACTTGGTGGGCATGCCTGGTTCGCGCAAGATGAGAAACCTTCAAATAGGAGTCAGCTGTACCAG
This sequence comes from Dysidea avara, assembly GCF_963678975.1. Classification (NCBI taxonomy): domain Eukaryota; kingdom Metazoa; phylum Porifera; class Demospongiae; order Dictyoceratida; family Dysideidae; genus Dysidea; species Dysidea avara. The sequence continues at coordinate 45,175,998 of NC_089274.1, forward strand.
ATGAGGCAACCTCTGATTCAGTTAATGCTGAGGTCCAGCCAGAACCTTCCAAGACATCTCCCAGTGTACTCCAGAGGGCCATCTCTATGTGCAAGCCACCAAGCATAACAACATGCATTGACTCACCATGAGTATCTGGCCACTTCCATTGTACAAGCTTTGCCAGGGCAAATAGTGGCTGATCAAAGGTAGTTACTGGAATTTGTCCAGGGTTTAGGTACTCAATTACCTGTCTTTGTACATTCATGCCATGCTTTACCATTGCAGGGGTAGCAGCTTTTTCATAGAAAAGTGGCAGTAGCATACATACAGCTGGAGGATCTTCTATGGGAGGTTGCTGTGAAGCATGATATGCAGCTCACACCAAACAATCTTCACTGGTAAGTTCTTCCTTCTCAACAAGGGTCAGTACATTCTCACTCCAGCATTTCTCCTTGGATTGTGCCTCACACAGGTAGGTTTGAAGCGGTTCTGTATTACTGTTCAGATGCATTGGTACATCAATAGCACTTGCCGTCAGAGCTACAGCTGGGACCATGGCATAATTATCAGGTAGGAAGTGCTGCTTGGGTCCAGAAGGTGGTATTGTTACAGGAGATCTGCTTTCACCAGGGTTCGCCTTAGTTGGAAATTGGAAAAGAGTGATTCCAGTGCCATAAAAGGCATTGACAGCAGTGGTTGAGCTAGGGTTGTGGTCTATATTATCCTGTGCACAAACAGTAAATAAACCTTTCCGAAGACCAGTAGGAGCTACAATACCATCTTTTTCAAATTGTTCACAGACAGAGGTGGCAATCCATTCTTCAAGTTCCATAACTTTGTCATATGAAATGCTGATTCCCATCTGATATAATTGATCAATAAGCTTCTTACTTCTGGTCATTTGATGAATATTCAAGCCAATATATACTGGGATAGGTGGCTCTCGCTGCAGAGTATGCCTTGTTTTCACATCATTTCTAGAGGGTGATTTCCTTTTTACATTGTACAGTAGAACTTGGGCAGCAGTAAGACAAGCTTGTGTTTCATGTCTGTCCTGATCTTTCAAGTTGGGACCATTTAATATTAGTGAAACAAGTGATTTAAGGCTAGAGGGCAAAGAATCTTCTTGACAATTAGGCAGAAATGCACCAGTGAAGCTAACACAATGGTGGTTAAAAATGTCGTTCCGGACTATCACTGCTGCTTTGGCAAGTATCGCAGCATCTTCTGAGAAGTCTCGTTTCTTAAGGGCTTCCTTTAACATATTTTTCATTCCTTCCTTGAAAACAATAATGGTGTTTAGCCGTCATGCTGCTCTTGTGCTTCTGGAAAATGCTGCAACAAAGTATCTTTCAGTCTGGTTTTGTTGACCAGTTTGTTAATACCTAGATCTTCAAGACAATTCACATAGAGGGAGTGTATTTCAGAAAGCTTGAATATTAGAGTTCCAGAATCTACAGTTTTTTCAATGTAGTTCGTTAGTTCTACAAATGTTCTTGACTCATTCAATTTTTCATCTATGTTTTGATGTTGCTGGCTTAACTTTCTGGTATGGCTTCTGAAACGATTTCTTAAATAACCAAGCATTTCAAGTGATACTTAGTTTCTTTTGCAGTTAGGTCTCCTCCATCAATTCGAGAAAGAAGGATAGTATCCTGTAGCTCAGTAATCATGGTTCGTATATTTGTGTCTGCATCAAATGTTAGAACCTGATGAAGATTGTCTTCCTCATTTCCTTTCTGACAAAACAAGCAAACATCCATATCAATTGCCTGTCTTTTATTAGTTCTTCTTTCATACTCATGCTCATCCATGCAAGATTTTCTTTTCATTGCCTTTTTACTTCAAATGGCAACTTTTATGCCAAGATGCACTGTGTGATAAAAAATTAGCAGAACTGTCATTTTCAAAATAGATATTCGTTGGAAGTGCGCCAATGGCCTGAAACTGCTCTACATTGACCAGAAAGGATCTGTAGGCTTCTGATTTATCTTCACTTGTTCCTGGACCCTGCAATGGGCATTTCAAAGGCTCAACAGTTTCCTGTTGGCAAATGATACACTTTTTCCAATCTAGCTCCATATTGTTTGGAAATGCATGTTGTCATCTACCAAGCAATGCATACTGTACTTATTCTAATAAAAGTAAGACATTAGGAACTCACCAGAAAAATATTTGACACAACAGATTATAAAGAAATCTGACACTCTTTAAACAATTACAACTCCCCAAAACACATGGCTCAATTTTCCTTTTAATACATACTTTGAGAAAGCAATACAGAGATTAACACCACCTTTTAATTGTTTTTCTATTTTAATAAACATCCTGTTTTGTTGTCTGAAGCCATTCAAAACATATGTTCTGGAGAAGAAACATGCTTTTACTCTTGTATATTTAATTTACAGCTGATGGAATACAAATCATACAATAGTAGTATAAATTGCTAATTTATAAAAATTCAAATTGGAAAATCAGGTGAATATTAATGATTTGGTGAAGGCTCCTAGGCTAAAACCCATTAGTATGGTTTACAGAAGTTCTAAAAAAAAATTGGTGCTTTTATCCGCTCTGTAACAATAGTGCATTTTAATGCTGCTAAGCCATTTGACTAATAGTCGGTATGCTGTCAGTATGCTAACCTGCTGACCCGCCAAATATAGTAATATCAAAGAGGTGAACACGTGTTCGCTCCCAATGATTTTGTACAGGAACAAGCATGTTTTCATGTTGTAAACATGTTTGTGCGCCTGAATCGTCCATACTAAATGTATGGGATATTTTTAAAGCCTCATAACTCACTTGTTCTTGCCCATATCAAAGTGCTTTTTTGATTACCAGTTCCGTGTTTAAAGGGCTTCATAGTGCTACTAAATGTTTGGGCAGCTGGCCCATGTAACAAGAGTTATTAACGAGAAATGAGGGCGCAGGTGAACATGAACCGACTATACGGTATAGCAGGTTTTTACTGCGTCTATAATTTATCACGAATCTTAAAAGCACGACACAAATTTCCGTGAATGCAGCTATCCACGAAAATAAATTCTGCTGATTTTTTATTTTATTTCGATTACTAGAAACGCATTGAAGCTAGAAAGAGGAAATGGAAACATTGTTAAGCAGTTGTATACATGGCCACCATGTTTATAAAGACATTTTGAACTCCTGTCATTGGCGAGGAACTTACTTGCATTTAAAAGTGAGGATGTGTGCTGCTGCGTGACGACTCAACAGTAGTAGGGCACTTACTGCGCACCCTCAAGGATATGCAGTTTGTTTTCGTTTCATTGTGGCACAATAATACGTATCGCAAAGACACAAAGGTTGAATTTAATTACCGCAGCTAGCCACTGTTCACGAAAATAAAGTCCTCGCGGTAAAAACCCGCTATACGGTATTACTTTAGTAAGCAGTGATCACACAGATGAAGCCAACCCAGAAGTTAACATATTCATAGTGAATATTCTATTTTAGAATGAATAGAATTAACTCTCAGACTTTACCTTACTGTCCTAGTGAAGATTCAGTGCTTAGTCATGCTTGAAGAATAGTCAAATAGTCAGGAGCTATTCGAATACAGTGAACTCTCGGTTATCTGAACCCCTTTGTTTTCAGGCAATGATAAAAGTGTTCAGGTAAGTAAATTGTTCGGACAACTAAAGCCCATACATTTATATACAGAGCTCTGTTGAAATACTCTAATAGAACATACACCTATACTCAAAATACTCTAATTAAACAGTTGTTTCCGATTTTGGATAAACGAGTGTCTGATAGCGGAGGGTCTATTGTAATATAAATTGCTATTCTTTTCAGCACTGTCATGAATGAAAAGTGAAGCTGGTTTTGGGTGATATTTGTTGGCAGAAAAGTGCAAATCATTATGACCCCTACTGTACAGATCTACCATACTGTAACACTAGATGCAAGAGCTCTATTCAATTACCGTATTGTCTCGAATTACGGCCCGGACATTTATTTCTTTCAAGCAACTTTTTATCCTGGCTACTAAACGAGACCAGCGACTATATATGAGACCGGCATTTATATACCTGATCAGCATTCACAAGTCAACTTCATACCTTGGCGTTGTGCTCTCCTGGACGCTCCTTGATGTTTCCCTCAGCATATTTCACAGATTCAAGCTTAAAAGGAACTCTATGAAACGTTCTTTACTTCACAGTTTATGACACTGCCTGGAATTGTTAAATATAATAACTGCACTAGACATTATCTGAGACCCGGCGTTTATTCGAAACTGGCGTTTATTTTTGTTATGATGCTGTATACTCCTGGCGACTAAACGGGACCAGGCGTTTATACGAGACTGGCCGTAATTCGAGGCAATATGGTACTCTAATAGAACACACATTTGCTCTAATACAGTGCACACTTTAGTACCGAAATACACTAATTGAACAGTCAATTTGGCATTCAGAATACTCAAGGTGTTCTGAGATTCAGCTATTTGAGGATGCATAATGTAAATGATAGTAGACTTTCTGTTTCATGTGTCCGAAACATATGCACAACTATGTGGTATAAAGCTGTTGGGACCATGGCAGGTTTCACAACATATCAAGAAGTGGGGTGGTCAGATACTGGTGACACCTGTAAAGTGTTTCTATGTCATAAGTTTCCTGTAGAAATATATAGTCATAGATAATTAAATACCTTATTGATTATGGCAAGACTTCAGAACTTTATTTTTATGGGGGAGGGTATCTGTCTATTTGCACTGGGATTTTGTAACTACTCCTGTCATACATGTATCCTGCGATTATCCACCAAGATGAAGCCCCCTCTCCCAGTATTGCTGTAACTACAATGCTCACTGAGTAATGTCAGGAATGGTTAGCCCATGTACTGTCCAGCAATATGCTTAGATTAAAAATTATCAATTCACTGTTTTGTCTGGTGTGTATATATCCTTGGATTTGTTATTTTATTAAAAGAGCAGTCATTTCATAGTATGTGCTTATGGTTGTTCAGGTACTTGATGAAGCTGATAGGATGCTTGATATGGGGTTTGAGCCTCAGATTCGTGAGATTGTGTCCAGAATACGAGTGAGCTCCATGATAGTATTTGATGTGTTATTGACAGTTCTGATGTGGTTAGGATGATCGTCAAACTGTTATGTGGAGTGCTACCTGGCCTATTGAAGTTCATAGTGAGTGTATTGTGTTATAGTGTAGTGTGTGATGTGTGTGCATGTGTGTGGTACTAATTTTGCAGTGTGTGTGTGTGTGTGTGTGTGTGTGTTATCAACCACAGGACTGGCTAAGGAGTTCTTGAGTGACTATTGTCAGGTGAACATTGGCTCAACAGATTTGGTTGCCAACCACAATATCACACAAATCGTAGAGGTGTGTCTCTCAGAAACTAAATCATCAATGTAAGACCGCATGTTTACTCATCACATGAATGTGATTGTGTGTTTGTATGTGTGTGCTTTGCATGTACATGAATTGCATGTATTATGCATATGTGCATGTTACCAACAGTAAATAATGGTTGTCTCATGATGTTACTAACTTGACAAATATATTTCCAAGGCTGAAAGAAGCACTTGTCAAAGCTTCTGAGGACCCTAACCATAAGGTACCTATAACAGAGTTGTAGCACATACTATGTACAATGGTGCATTATGAAACAGATACTGATCTTTCTTAACACCAAAAGACAAGTAGAATGGTTATACCACATATTAATGAAGAACCGGTGAGTTCTCTTTCAACCTCATCCTGGTTGCTATCAGTTATTTCTATAGGATACCTTGTAGTGCCATACATGGGGATAAGAACCAACATCAGAGAGATACTGCCATGCATAGTGAGTGTTGGGTATGTACCTTGAGTTTGTCATGTTCTTTGCCAGACTTCAGGAGTGGGAGAAATCGTATTCTGTTGGCCACTGATGTGGCAGCCAGAGGATTGGGTAAGGGGATTACATAACAGTTGAATTTGTGTTGGTGTTATCCATTCTCAAGTAAAAATGTGGCACAATACTGACTGGTACACATGGCAGTGTAGTTAATGTGTTTTCAAGAAAGAAACACGGAGTGTGCACATATGGTTATAGCTTTTATTTTATTTGTTTGTTGCTAGATGTTGAAGATGTTACACATGTGATCAACTATGACTTCCCTCTTGGTGGAGTAGAGGATTACATTCATCGGATTGGTCGCACAGCTAGGGCCAACAAGAAGGGCACAGCAATTACCTTCTTCACTCCTGGAGATGCTAAGTTTGTGGCAAAACTTGTTGCAGTCATGAAGGAAGCTGGTCAAGAAGTTGGCCCACAGCTGATGAGTATAATGCAATCTAGAGGTAAGCATGTTACTAACTTGTATTACAGTGGAACCTGTCTACAGCAAATATTGCCCCTTGTAGGCAGGTACCCCTGTAGCTATGTTAGACATTTGGCTTACTGAAGTTTTGTGAAGGACTTAGTGTATAAATGTGGCTTTCTGTGCAGGTGGGTGCTAAGTCAGACCCATAGCAAGGACAATATCTTAACAATCATCCAAATCCCAGATCACAGCAATGAACTATATTGGTATTAGCATGCTCCTTTAATTCTCCCTCACATTATAATTTGACTTTATCATACAGTAATACTGTATAGTAGTCTTTCCTGCCCATCCCATTTTTTCTCCACTACATGTAGGCGTGATTAGCAGGCAGCGTGTCAATTGCTTCCTGCTGGCTATCACATTAATCTCCATATTATCCATTGTGACTGGATTGATTGCAGAGGCACTTCTAATATTGTTCATGGCCATGTATATTCAGGTACAAAATAAAATATTTTGATGCTGTATGTGCAGGCTCACAAATCATATTAATCAAGCAAAGAAACAAACAGGTGCAAAAAAGCAGTTAATGAATATGACCGGATCTGCAAGCACCCCATGTGTTTTTACTTTATCTAGATAGCCACAGGGAATGTCCACTAGTTTATTCTGCAGTAATTATACTGTATCTTAAAATTCTCAATATACACAATATACATTCTGTTGCATTTTTTTGTTAATTATTTCTCTGCAGGTTTAGGTGGGCCAGTTTACAGGAGACATGGTGGTGACAGCCGCTACACTACACAACGGAGCAATACTAACTATAGTAGGAGGAATAGGTACAATAATGTTGATGGGTGGAAGAGGTGAAGATCATGCAACTCTATAGGTGTTAATTTATCTTACTTTATAGACCCACCAATCACTGTGTATCATATATTTATGTATCCATTAATATATGCACACTTTAAATAAATACTCAGCTACACCAGCAAGATGTCTGGGTTGTTGTATACTGATATACTTGAAGCAGCAGTCATAGCACATACAGAATATTCATGGAATTTGTACAGAAATAATATGAAGTGTATGAGCCTGAAATCAAATTCATATAGAATGTCATGTCATCATTACAATTTTATTTGACTGAATTTGCCTTTTTAGAATTCTATTTACTGTGGTTGAATTACGAAATCAACCTTATTAGTACAGTTCATGGGATGAGGTGTTCTGCAGTGTGGTGCACAGCTGTCCCTCTGTTCTATAAACATGCCGGCCACTTATACTATCACAACAATCACTCTGGAGCAGTAGTAGTTATACTACTCTGGAGCAGTAGTAGTTATACTCAACATCCTTAAGAGCATATAATGTGGATGAAATTGGAATGAAGAGGCAAAAGGTGCTATAGGTCTAAGTGTTCTATCAAACACTTTAGGTGTTCTAGTATGTTCTGTCTGCTAAATAGCTTCCTGTTGGCTGGAAGTAATATCTATTCCAATGCCTTATAATGACCTTTATCTTGCATCCAGATTCAATCCATCCCCAGCTTCTATATAATGTTTCTGGCCTATAAAATTTTCAATTAATAGCTATTCTGTGGTTTATTATTAGGGAAATTGTGACTGTGAGCTATCCATGTAAAACTTAGGGTACACAGAAAACTGTCACCTGAGGTACTTATGGAGCTTAAATACTCATGATCCATGAACGTGTATTCTAATAAAACAATTCAGTACAGTGAAACCTCTTTGTTAGGGCCACTTTGTGATCAAAACAAAAATTACAAAGTGTCAACAGTTCAGCATAAAACTTTGAGGCCACCTCATAATAGTAGCCACTTCTAGTGGGGGGAATTTAGGATAGAAACATGAGAGGTTTAATTTTTTATGCCTGCATGCAGCTATGCTAGTGGATATTCACCTCCACCATAAATTACCTCTATTTTTCTGTAGTGACTGGATTGATACAGTGTAGCACTTCTATGTTGAATAGCTGAAAATGAAGAGTAGTGGCACTATAATATCTATGGTAGTGGCCACTTCACTTTTTCAGTAGCTTATTGATAGTTGGGACACACGTTCAAACAAAAATACATTGTGTTCTTTCCTTTGGTCCACTAGTTGCAGCAGGTGTAGGTGACCTCCAAGTCCATGATGCATACATTGTAGTTGCTATAGGGATGTTGTTGAACAGCAAAGAAATCAAGCCCATTAGTCAAGAAAGCATCATTGAATTAAAAAAAATCTTGAAACTTTCTAGTCTGGTGCCACCTGAGTGGTGAATACAGATCCCATATCAGTTTCAAAGGAATTCAATTAGACAGCTTACATGTGTATAGCTGCCTGAATAAAGGTATTGCAACAGTGTAGCTGGGTGTTATTAGCATGCATCACTGATTGGCTAGTGTTGATAAAGGTATTGCAATTCTGTTAGACATGTGGCTGGGTATTATATTATTGGCATACATCAATTGGCTTAGTGCAGACTTCCTGTACTAGAACTCAGACTGATATGGGATCTGGACCTTACTTTTAGCAAAGGGACAGACTAACAAGCATTTGGGGTTGTAATGAAGGTATAGTTTGGGTTTGATCGATGATGACCTGCATTGAGCTGAATTATTGGAGGGACACCATGGACTACATACACATTTCTTCACTTTCTAACTCATATTCAGCAAATGCTAACAAGTTCTGGAATTTTGTGAATTCAATCAAAGGATGTCATCAATCTCCTCCCCCACTTAACTCTTTGGGGAATTATGTTTCAGATGATGTTGAGAAGGTAACATGAGTACTTTAACTACGTGTTTACAACTGAAGACTGTACCAGCTTGCAATCTCTGCGTGAGTCCGTACAATATTTTAATGAAACATTTATTGAATATTGACTCTATACAATTCACACCAGAGAATGTTACTGAAGAACTTAGCATTCTACAATGTGATAAAGCCTGTGGTCCAGATAATCTAGTAAATCTACCAGCTCAGTTGTTAAAAGTTGCTGCTGCATTCATCTCCTTACCTTTACCTCATCTATTTTAACTGTCACTGTCCTCTGGTACCCTGCCTAGGGACTGGGTGACTGCCAACATTGTTCACAAAAAGGGTGATAAACACCTTCCATAAAACTATTGCCTGATCAGTCTTACTTCAATTGTTGTGAAAGTTATGGAAAGAATTATTCACCATCAACTTGTACGTGCTTTAGAATCTAAACATCTCATTAGTGATTCCCAACATGGCTTTCGCCATAAACGCTCAACTGTCACTCTTTTGCTTTCAGCAATTAATGACTGGGCATTTTGCCTTGAAGGATGGAACTCTGTTCACTGTGTATTGTTAGATCTAGCAAAGGCATTTGACTCAGTTCCTCATTGTCGCCTGTTGCTTAAGCTTGAATGTTTTGGTATCAAGGGAAATCTACTCTCTTGGTTTAACTCATTTCTAACTAATTGCTACCGAAGAGTTGTTGTTAACGGTAGCTTCTTAGAATGGCTTCCAATTCTTTCAGGTGTCCCTCAAGGCTATAAGTTCTTGGGCCCCTGTTATTTTTACTATTTTGAATTATTTCTAAGAGTACTGTTAAGTTATTTGCTGATGACATTGCCTTATACAAGCAAATTGTTACAACTGGTGATGAAGCCTTACTTCAAGAAGACTTGACCAAAATATATCAATGGTCATAGCTGTGGCAACTCAAATTGAATCCACAGATTTTAAGTGATCCCCACCGACTAGTAAATACCATCTTAATGACCAACCAATTCCATCTAAATAAGTAGTTTGGTACTTGGGGATTCAGTTACATAAATTCTCATTTGAAATGGAGTGACCATGTTAAACACATCATTATCAGCAAAAGCCTTAACGCTACCATTCACTCAACTATTTGAAACACACTCTTTTTGCAAGTCCATCTACTGTTAAAGCTGCTGCCTACAATTGCCTTGTTACCCTTATTAGAATATGCTGCACCTGTATGGTATTTATATTCTGCCAGAGACACTGCTCAGCTAGAAACAATCAGCAAAGAGCTGCTTGCTGGGTGTGTGGTAGCAGATGGAATCCTCAAACCAGTAACAGGTCCACCTCTTGTCTACAGGATCTAAGATGGTCTTCACTACATTCTCGTTGGCTGTACCTTGCTATAGCTCAAGTACATGACATTCTACATAACGGGGTTTCCATCCCATTTACTTCATAGTTTAAATTCTCTAACAATTGTACTAGATCTCATTCATTGTCACTTGCCACATCATCATCTACCATCAATGCATACTGCTATTCATTTTATATAAATTCTTCAGTTCCTTCAACTCAATACCTGCAGAAGTTTTGCAAATATCCAACTCAAGCCCTTTCCGGTTAGCGCTTCGTCATTTTCTTTTTAACTAACTGATCTCATTTATTTTTGCCTTGTTCTTGTATAAGGCCCGGCAGGCAAACTTGATTACTTGTTTCTCATCCACAAAAATTTGGATTTCCATGCAGGTGGGAGGTCATTTTCATCATTCATTGTTACAGAAAATACTCCAAATCAAGCTGTCTGTAGGTCAGCTAAAGCCTTTTAAGAATTAGAATATACTTATTTACCAGCATTTTACCACTGTTTCTGAGGTGCAAGTGACATTTGCTGTGCTGCATGTGAAATGATAGCCAGCCTTCTTAGCATCAAAATAAGTGTGCACATGATTGCAATTGATAACAGTAATAATGAAATTAGAGGCGGTGGGGTAGAAAGGCATGAGGGCGGGGATGAGAAATGAATATTGACATTCTACTGTCAAAGTTGGCTTGCTATGGAGTACTGGATGATTTTCTTGTGTAGTTTGCTAGTTATTTGTCATGCTGAAGGCAGCAGGTGTGTTTTCAAGGATCAGCTTCTAACTGGGGTACGGTTCATGCTGGTGTGCCCCAGGGGTCCATTTTGGGCCCTTTGTTGTTCAGTATATATATGAACGATCTACCGTCTGTTGTTCATGGCTCTCAACCAAATATGTATTGTGATGATATGGAGCTACATTGTTCTAGTGGTGACTTGCTCTCAGCACAATGTGGCTTACAGAGTGATCTGGATTCTGTTGACTTTTGGTTGCGGACCAACCATTTGAGTCTTAGTGTGGGGTGTAATGTTGATTGGCTGTCGACAGAAATTACAGGATAATGATTTGTGTATTAATATCAGTGGAAGACAGCTTTCTCAAGTGCCATCTCTTAAATATCTTGGAGTTTACATTGATGAAAATTTGACTTGGTAGAAGCATACTCAATATGTTTATCAGAGGATGCAGTCTAGGCTTGTTTGTGTCCCTTATCTAATGAGCTGCTGGGCAAGTTGTATTGTGCTTTTGTCCTTCCTTTACTGGACTATTGTGATGCTGTGTGGTCACCTTCGTCTGTACAGTACTTTAAATAGTTTGAACGTAAGTTTTGTTCATTGATTCCAGCTACACAAAGTTTTTACACCATACTTTGGCCAAACGTAGAAGATTCCATATTGCCATCATTGTTTATAGAACTCTTCATCAGCTCTCACCAGCTTACTTAAGAGAAACATTTAAGTACACTACAACCGTTACCTCCCATGTTGGAAGAAACAGCCATTGCTTTTTGTACCAAGAGTCAGGACTTCATATGGAAAGATTAGCTTTTACTATAACAATGGCGGATCCAGGATGGGGCATTTGGGGCAAATCCCCCCCCCCCCCACCCTTAAGAAATTGCATACAAGATCGAGATACTCTAATAGAGCAGTCAATTACTCTAATAAAGCAGTCACAATGTTCATGAGGTGAGGCAGTGTAGCTTACCTATGAAGCTATAAATAAGATTTTATTTTACATAACAGACGTGATATATTTGGTAAAGGATAACTAGCTATTATTGTTGTGACCTTTTTTTTTTGGTCTTCAACTGTTTTTCAGCAAAGTGCCCCCCTTCTTTCCAAACTCTGGATCCGCCCCTGTATAAAGGTACACAGATCTGGAACTCATTGAATGCCTCAATTTACACTGCAGCTACTCTTAGGCAATTTAAACACTTGTATTAATCTCATTTTAGCTAATTTGTGACTGAATTTTGGAAAATCACCCATATGGGCGCACCTGAAATAATTAGAATTTTCATGTTTAGCGGGTTGCTAATAAGCGCAGGGAACAGTTTTGAAAATATTTCAAGAATTTTCTTGTAATTTAAGGTATTGAGAATGGCTTAAAACCATCAACAAGTAGATTAGCACTATAAAGTTTGTGATTTGATCATTAAATATTTCAGGTGTCAAATGCACCCATATGGGTGATTTTCCAAAATTCGGTCACATTTTTACTTGCATGTATGAATGTGTATGTAATTATATTGTATGTTATGTATGGGCACTGCTGAAAAGCAGTAGTTTTCTACTGGTGCAGTCTCCCCCCCCCCCCCCCCCCAAAAAAAAAAGTTTGCCTGGCCTAAGTATTTTTGTGCATCATTATTATTATTATTATTATTAAATACAGAGAAAAAGGCATTATGCCTGTGAGTCCTGCTCATTACAATAAACAATTACATTAAGAATAAAAGTTATCAATCAAAATTTTAAAGTTGTCAGTAGAATTAGACGACACTACATAATTGGGTAAATTATTCCATGAATTGATGGCTCTTACTGAAAAGAATTTACTTCGAACATTCTTTTGGGCATGAGGTTTAAAAAGTTTGAAGTCATGTCCCCTTGTGGCACTTGACAAATTCAGGTGGAAAAATAATTCAGGTTGAAGATTAACATTCCCTTGCAAGATATTATATAGCATAATCATGTCAGCACGATGCCTTCGATATGACAATGTAGGAAGCTTGAGGGTAACCAGACGTTCTTCATACTCCAAACTGGACAGATCCTGAACACATTTAGTGGCTCTTCTTTGCACTCTCTCCATCCTGTCACAATCTCCAATATAATTAGGTCCCCATGCAACATTAGCATATTCAAGGTGAGGTCTTACCAGAGCCTTGTAGAGTATTGGAAGGGTCTTTCTATTTAGAGAGTTAAATGATTTTTTGATTAATCCCAATACACGATTGGCTTTGTTTATAGCAGAGGTTGCTTGGCTATGGAACTTTAAGCTAGAATCCACTATTATTCCTAAGTCTTGATGTTCTGATACTACCTGTAGGGGTTGTCCATCCATATAATATGTATGACATGGGTTAGAGTTACCCAGATGCATAACAAATGTCTTAACAATGTTGAAATTCAGCAACCACTTCATTGACCACTCTTTTAGTAATAAGAGATCTTGTTCCAATTGAAAGTTACTCTGCTGGTTTACAATTGGGCAAAACAACTTAACATTGTTCTGTTCATGTTCTGTTGTAAGTTTATTTATGGTTGCTGTTGTACTTGTAGCTAGCTACCTGCAGTAAACCAATAATCTAATCTAACACGTGTTTATTACGTCATGTTTTTAAAGGCGGGATACTGTATTGAGTATCCGGGAAAATACCAATTCATTCTATTTAAAGCCAACTACACGTTGGTCATGTCTTACCGGGATTCAAGTGGTGGCCGCGGCGGAGACTACAGGGATAGAGATAGGGGCCGTGGCGATCGAAGAGACAATTCTGGTGGCGGGAGATACGAAGGAAACCAGTCGGGTGGAAGGTTTGGTAGAAATGATAGAGGCGGAGGAAGAAGCCGTGGTTTTGGAGATAGACGGTAAAAATACAGTTATAAAGTCCGCTATCCGTTATTTTCTGTTTTGTATGTAGACCCGGTGGTAGGTTTGACGAACGGGGGAACCCTCCTATGAATAATTCCGCCTATGGTCCGCCTTTGCCACCCCGTGAGCGAAGGACTCGGTGGGATCCTACCCCTAAGCATGGAGGACCAATAGAAAAGAATTTTTACGTAATCCACCCGGATGTTGGTCAGCGGCAAGAGGTAAGTGTGGTTTATATGGTTAGTGGGCTTTATTTAGAATTTAGGCTGAAGTAACCAGATACAGAATAGCGCGTGAAATTTCTGTAAGGGGTTGTGGAGTACCTAACCCAGTAACAACATTTTTAGAGGCAGGCTTTCCAGGTATGTTTTGTATATTTGCGTCAATGTTTATTCCACATATTTGTACTGCAGATTACATCATGGGTATTTTGTTAAAGCAAGGTTTTGTAGAGCCAACTGCTATTCAAGCACAGGTGTGTAGTGTACCTACACACATGCACACACTATCCATGAAACTTGTGTTAAATTCATTCTTGTTAGGGGTGGCCTATGGCATTGTCTGGACGAGACTTTGTTGGGATAGCTCAAACTGGTTCAGGGAAAACACTAGGGGTAAGACTTTATTCATCTAGTACTTTTAACCATTTGCTTTTGTATATTTCAGTACATGCTCCCAGCCATCGTACACATTAAGCATCAACCACCAGTTTACCATGGTGACGGCCCCATTGTAAGTGCAATTTTGTACATCACAGTACAATTGTGATAGACTCATTGATCTGTTAAATTTTGTCTTTGCAGTGCTTAGTGTTAGCACCCACCCGAGAACTCGCTCAGCAAGTTCAGGTCAGAATGTGTGACTTTTCCAGCTTGCCATTATCTTGTTATTTCGTATTTCACAGGGCGTGGCTAATACATTTTGCAATCCTCTTGGTATCAGGTCCACCTGTATCTATGGGGGAGCCTCAAAGCACCCACAGCGGCGAGATCTGGAGCGAGGAGTAGAAATCTGCATTGCTACACCAGGAAGACTGATTGACTTTCTTGATGAAAAGAAGACCAACATGTTGCGTTGTACCTTCTTGGTAAGTGAGTGCATAGGTGTGTGTGTGTGTGTGTGTGGGTGAGAGAGAGAGAGAGTGAGTGAGAGTGCATGTTTATGTGTGGAGGTGTGTTCTGTTTATCTCCTAGGAGCATTATTCTATCAGTTATAAAATTCACTATTCTAGTGTACATTGTTCACTACAGGTACTTGATGAAGCTGATAGGATGCTTGATATGGGTTTTGAGCCACAGATTAGGAAGATAGTTGACATGATTAGAGTGAGTAGAATGTTTGTGATTGTGTGAATGTTTGTGATTGTGTGAATGTTTGTTAATGGTGTTCTGTGATCACATCATGTAGACGGACAGGCAGACACTCATGTGGAGTGCTACATGGCCTAAAGAAGTTTGTGGTATGTAACATGGTAATCACATGCGCACACACACAATTCTATATACACATGTGAAGTGTACTCATGCTAACATGGATTGTAACTATAGAATGTTCTGTGCTCCATGACTGTTGTGTATTACACATATGCTTCCTGCAGGACTAGCAGAAGACTTCCTGATTGACTACATACAAGTCAATGTTGGCTCACTACAGTTGAATGCTAACCATAACATACACCAGATTATTGAGGTGTGCCAGGACTATGACAAAGAGACCAGGTAAGCTATGGATTGGGGTGCTTGGTGGGAGTTCCTTGTAACCTAGCTCCTTGCAGACAGTGAAAAATGATTGAGGTGTTGTTTCTAAATGATAAAAATTCCTATTAATTTTGCCAAAGATGGCCAATTGTCATGTATCAATAACTTGATTGTTTCCAGTGTTTGCGAAGCATCCTGCAATCTTAGTTCAACCCCAACACATCAATATCAATGTAATGCACAAATTGAAAATTACCAGCTCAGAGCTCTACTTTTAACACTTTGTGTGGCTTTCGTAGTTAAAAAACAACACTACATTATGAATACTTACGAATGTGACAGTGTTTAGTAGGTCTGCATAGGCTCTGTAGGTTTAGCTGTGGTTTTCTTTACATTTTGTTTGCTGGCTAGAGATCGAGGAGGATGAGAGGTCTGGAATATAAACAAAAATAGTACTTCATAATAACAAAGCCAATTTCAAGTGCCATTGGTTGTGCAATCACACAGCAATAGTCATATGCTTGTGGCATGTGACAAATCTGTTTTGAAGCCCTAGAGAATGCTTCCCTGCAATCAACTTATGTTTATTCAATGGTTCAAGCTCCTCTTGTATGCCATATATATATACCACAAAGTGTTTACAGAACTATTCTGTACAGGTTGAAGGTGTTATTGGAGCGTATTATGCTAGAGAAGGAGAACAAGGTAGTGTTGGGGATATTAAGTACTGTTGTCATTGTCATTCCATGCAGACCTTGGTGTTCTGTGAAACCAAACGAAAAACTGATGAACTCACTAGAATACTGAGAAGAGAAGGGTGAGTATAGTGTGCATGCGTGTGTGCAACTGTGTGAAGCAGCATAGCCAAGTGGCTAGAGCATCGGCCTGGTAATTGAAAGGTCCTAGCAGTTACACCTATTTGGTGTTGTCATTTCCTTGAGTATAAAAAACTTTACTTGCATTACTCCGGTCTACCCAGCTGTTTAAATGGGGACCTGGTGGCCTGGTGCCAACTGGGGAAGCAGCCCACCCAGTAGTGTTGCACCAATAATCAGATTCAAAAACCATTTATCGGCTATGTTTTCTGTTTCTCTGTATCAGATCGGCAAAAAAAAAGCAGATACAGATAGATGTATTTGTTTAGAAAGACAAGCTCATGTGCACCAAATGATGTTTACAAATGCATTGACCTGTATTACAATGTTATTACTTCAATGTACTGTCAGCTGTTGTAGCAATACTGCCACTATAAGCAAGCTAAATTGGTCCTTCACAATCAAATTTATAGTAGACATTACTACAAAATAGACTTGCTGTGCTATATCAGATCAGCTACGTTTATTGACTTGAAAATGTTATTCAAAGTCGGTTCTCGGAATATTGGCAAAACCTCATATCGGTGCCACGCTACCACGCAGCTGTAACATCAATGGGTACCTGGTATTTAACTGGGGAAACAAATGCCAACTGTCCATGTCTCGCACAGCGGGTGAAGGTTCAGGTGGGACTTCGGGTGCCCACACCTTCACATGTGGGATATGGTACAGCCTGTGGGTTACTAGGAGGATTTGTGTGTGCTGACTCCTAGCCGCACATGTGTCCCAGTGCTGCTTCACTGGGTAGGCGTGACTGTGCTAACACAGCAGTTGAAGGCTCTGTGTGCATATGCGTGCATACATGTACTGTAGTGTGTATTTGTCTGTCTGTCTACATGTGACTTGTATGTTGCTTGTGTATGTGTAACGGAAGCTAACCTCCTATCATGTTTGTTGTATAGTTGGCCAGCTATTTGTATTCATGGTGACAAGGCTCAAGCAGAAAGAGATTGGGCTCTAAATGGTTTGTGTTTCAGTGTATCTGTGAGCCTCATTGTGACTATGTTTTGTGCTACATTCTAGAGTTCAGAAAAGGACAATCTCCAATTCTCCTTGCTACTGATGTGGCTTCCAGAGGTCTAGGTAAGCAGGTCTCCTTGTAGAACAGCAGTAGTGGTCCTAACAGATTTACCCTTAGCATTTATGCAATTTAGTGCAATGTAAATGCAATTCTCCTTAACCCTTAAATGTGCATGAAACTTTTGGGGAATGCGTGTTCACATATTCATGGCGACATTAGGTGGGGTAGCTCAACTCCTTTAGCCTAAAAGTACACATTAATTGAAATTCTATTCACTTGGCTACTTGGGGAAGGTTAAATAAACACTGTAACAGTGGAGACTTACTTGTTATGAAGTGAAAAACAACGGCAATCAGTGTTATCCATCAACCAAGCTTCTAGCCACGTGTTTAACTTTGATTGTGGGTTTAATCACGTGAGCTTTGTATGGACTAATGCGAAATTTAATGTTGAAGCAAATAAACTTTATTGGAAGTTGATTGGAGCAACTGCCATAAAGGATCATTTTATAAAGGTATGGCGTGTTTAAGTAATGAAAGTTGATTACACAGCGAGTTCTAGCATCATGCTTTAGCATGAAGGGGAAAGCCCTAGGTATCATTGTAACGCTTATTACAAGTAGAATGAAGTATATTGCGTAGCCATAGGAGGTATGCCTCGAAAGTTATAGCACTTTGTTTACAGCCATGCATATTTGCCTATATATAGGCTTATACACATTTAAGGGTTAAGGATACAATGTAATGGCTTGTATATGCAGGTATTTCTACACACTACAGTAATTTTAGGAGTTTCTCAATAGGGTATAGTAAATGTTAGTACTTGCAGCAGCTAATTAGCTTAACTTCAGTACATTAACAATCATTTATGTATGTGATAAAAGCTAAATTTTGCTGCTCTTTATTTTTTGTTTGCAGGCATGCCTCCTAAAATACCCTACCAACTGGCATGCCTTGTGAACTATGACCACCTTTCGCTGTACACTAGTAGCACTTTACTCTGAGACCTCCTCAGAAGTTTTGTAACAGGAAAACCTCCAATACAAAGCCATACCAAGACGACAGATCTGCTACGCCCACGATCAACTTTAGAACTCAACGCACAGCCGGAAGGAATTACAACTGTTTAACATTTTAAACAAACTTTGTTCTGTTGACGATCCAAGGGTATGTGGAACTTTCAACTTTCCGGCTGTTAAGAGAGATTAGTGGGTGTGGTAGAGTTGGAGGTGTGGCTCAAGATTGGAGGAGGGTGGAGGTCAGAAGCTACAGTGTGCAGCAGCTGCTTTAATATATAACACAACCAATCACGTAGGTGTGTGTGTGTGTGTGTGTGCTTGTGTGTGTACACGTGTGTAAGCTGATGAATTACGTACAGTTTTATTTAGCGAAATGTATGTATATATAATGTATTTAGAATAAGTTATTTGTTAGCAATTAAATCTTGTGATTGTCCCACCTTGTAGGTAATATAATTATGTATTTTTAAATTTATATAGTGGACTATGACTTAAGCTTTTTTGATCATCACATATCACTTGATCGTGTTTGATTGCAGTGTGTTACTCTTTCTGTAGATGTGAAGGACATCATGTATGTCATCAACTATGATTACCCTGCCCAGACTGAGGATTACGTGCATCGTATTGGTCGTACTGCTCGTGCCAGTACCAAGGGTACTGCCTACACCTTCTTCACCAATGACAACATGCGTAGCTCACGAGAGCTCATTGATGTTCTTAGAGAAGCCCAACAAGAGGTTCCTCCTGAGCTGTTTGAACTAGCTGAAATGTCTAAGATGTTTAGTAAAGGTGTGGTCGGGAAATTGTACATAGTGTGAATATGTTGAGATTATATTATCTTTCTGTTATTGTAGAAAGGAAACGTTTCCGACACAAGGATTCAGGTGGTGGCTATTTCAACCATAGGGATAACAAGAACGATCGTTTCAACAACAGTCGAGGAGGAGGGTATGGCACTGGTGGAGGAGGAAACAAAAGCTATGCTGGAGGCAGTGGAGGAGCTGGGGGCAACAGAGGCTTTGGTGGTGGTGGTGGCAAATTTGGTGGTGGGAACAGGGGTGGAAGCAACAGCGGCGGAGGGGGGAACTTTGGAAGAAAAGGTGGTGGATTTGGTCGGAACAACTATCACCCTCAAGATGCCCCAGCAGAAATGGTTGCTGCTGTGTTCAACACTCAAGGCCTTGGACCCAGCACCCAATCTACATCACAGTTTGCTAATTCATTCCAACAGCCAGGAGGAGGAATGCCACCACAGATGTTTATGCCCCCTCCACTGCCCTTATTACCAGGTGGTGGTGAGCAGCTTGGGGCAGCCATGATGGCATCACAAATGTTCTTCCCACCACAGCAACCAGGTGGAGACCAAGGGGTACCACCACCTCCCCCACCACCACCCAGTACATGAACTAAGAAGAAACTGATCAACAGTGATTACTCTTAATGCTATAATAATTATTTATTGTTGTATACTACTTTCATACATGGCAAAAGATGGTTCATTAAAATTTTACAATACTACAATTCAAGAATAATAAAATACAATAAGTGTGAAAGAGAGTTAATATTACCAGGCTAATCTTCCATATACATTGACTAGATATATACACAATAAAGAAGTTGCATTACCAATGATGCTACAAATCAATAGATCTAGCTCGGCTGAACTGGCCACGCACTCCACCCTTACTTATGGCTCGGACAGCAAAATGATAGGTTGTTCCTTGCACAAAATGTGTCAGAGTGCATGCCATGGGTAGCTGGAGAGCTCTCATTTTACCAACAGTTTCCCACTGCTCAGGTGATGGTGGAGATGCTCCTTCAAAGGCACTCAAGCAATATGACTCAACTTGGGATGCCAAGTGTATATCTATCTGTTGTAGGGTCCATTTAATTACTAATCCCTCTGCAGACATGTTGATCTTGACCACTGGTGTAGGAGGGATGGGTGCTGCTGGCAATGGTACAAATGGGCCCAAGTTGTTGATGGCTGGACAACTAGCTCTGAGGTCTGGCGCAGCACAAGATGAAACTGGTGTAACCCGACTCCAAGCAGGTAAGGCTGCATTGTAAGGAGGTGGGGCTTGGGTCACAGGTGCAACAACAGTGGTTACTACATTTTGATCAGCTGGAAAAGCACTAAGTACTGGTGTGGCTTCACTACTAGCTTGTTCTACAGATGTCGCAGCAATGGTGTGATTGGTTGAATGAGGAGGTGGGGTTACAGATGTTTTACTAACTGCATCAGTAGGAGGGGTTCCAGCAAGACTACCCGCAACTGTCACACTAATACTACTGGCATGAGGATTGGTGAGTTTAGTGATGACCACTTCATTCTTGGCATCATCACTAGCACACTCTGCTGTAGTCTCCATCGTATCAGCAGCCTGTAGGCTAGATGTGCTTGATGTTGAGAACACCTCAGTGACACTATCTTGTGTAGCTATATCTCCATCTGGTGTTGACATTTCAACAATAGTATCCATCTTGTCTTCTTGTGCCTCGGGAGGTGATGGGGTACTGTGATCTGACTCAGCTGGTGTTGTTGTAGCACAGACACGCTTTCCACCAACATTCAGAGGTGGTGATGGGACATTTTCTTCAGATGAATCTGGTAACTGCTTACTACCAAACGGCTTCAAGTGCTTTGTACTGATAGAAACTATGAGAGAAGTTGGTTTTTCTTCACTGACTGGTTTTTTGTCCAATAGTTCATCTACAGACATGGGTGGTAGTAGTTCGGGTGGTTTTGCGTCACTGCTGTCTTCTACTGAAGTGGTCTCGCCAGTCCCTGCATTCCCAAAAGCCAGTGTCTGTGGGATATACTTGCACATATCTGTTGCCAAGCTCTCCATCTTTCTCAGCACACCCAGCAGTGTTTGGGAGGTCCCAGGGATGGATAGATTTGTGCCATTCAGCTGCTTGATAATGTCAGGAAACAGATTAGGCAGTTTGCTGATCAGTGAGAACAATGCATCCTCATAACCAACCATGTCTAAGTTGGACAGTCTCTTCAAATCAATTGTTGCATCAGATATACTGTCAAGCTGAGGTACTATCTTTCCCATTAGCTGCAACAGGTCACCATCTGTCAGACCCTTCATAGCTTCCTTCATCAGTTCCACCTTGACACTGATGAACTTTTGTGCCTTCAGGAAAGTGTTAATCAAACTGAACAGGAATTTGTTCCTGATTTTCTTGGCATATCCATTTGTAGACTTGTTACCATTGTGTACTCCTTTTGTTAGTGAGGAAAGATATGACTTCTTTTTCTCTTTGTCTAGTTTATGGCTTTTCTTCTTCACTGACTCGTGTCCTTTAAAGGAGTGGTTTTTCTTGTGGTTAGATGGTCCAGGTGAACTTCCATCACAAGACAGAGCTCTTTTACGAGGCCGGCCCGGCTGATTGGTTACAGTAGACGATGTCTCAAACATAGGAATGTCTGCAAGTGACACCTTTCTTTTGGGCTGTTGAGACCCATGGGAAGGTGCAACTTCATGGTTTCTGGTTACTTCAACCTGTAAGCAAGACAGTGTGTTAATTCTTGTTAATATCACCATATGAAGAAGCATTAGACACCTACTACAGAAAACTAACCTCATTCTCAACCTTCACATTAGTACCTGAATCTGTTGAAGAGTCTGGCCTTGGAGGTGTACTATTCACAGCCTGATACAGTAGCATAAATGACTTTACATTGCCATCAAATAATGAGTTATTACCTCCTGAAGTTTCGTCATCTCCCCATGCACTTCAGATAGCAGTCGTTTCAGTTCAGCATTCTCTTCAAGAAGAGTTTTGTTCCGCTCATTTAGTTCTGCAATTTCTGCACACTGTGACTGAAGAAGTTTCAGCTTCTCCTGACATGCGGAGGCCATTTTTCGCATCTCCTAAGAGCAACAAACTACTTCTAAACTACATACTACAACATACATACCGCACAGCCAATTTTCATTAGTTAAATATCCCCCCACATAATGTAGTTACTTATCCTACAAACTTACAGACTTAAAGCTAATGATTTCTCGTCGTATTCTCAAGCACAACCTAGTGGTCACCATGATGCCAAAACTAATACTACACTTGTCAGCACAAATGTGTGATATATGTGAACCCACTTCAGGTGTAATAACAACGCCCACATTATATCAAAGGATGCTGCCATCATCAGGTATGCAATGATATCTAGCACCATTTTATAGTGGGTAAAGGTGCATTGAGATTCTACACAATTTAACATTTATCTTTTTCGCCATGTACTTTCACCTAAAAACTGCTATGTTACAAGATAATTATAAAGGGACAATGCAATGATTAAAGCCAATTTTAAGATTTGCTATGTTTTCACAGCTTGTGAAACAATTATGTGATTGGAACTTTATGTACATTTACAGTAAACATGAATGATGATAAGGTTTGATTAATATGCACAACATTGTGACAACAGGTGCTTGAACAGCCAATTCATCTCATGCTTTTTACACAGAGGTTAGATGTAGAAATTTCACCCACTACTTTGTTTTTATGTCATCAATTTTTTTAAATTGAAATAATACCAAGCTTTATTAGCCCCATTGTCACTTTAAATTGTCCCACTATCCTTAGCATCTCCAAGGACCCTCTAGTTCCACCCAGGTACAAGTACACCAGTTCCCTCCCCATTACAAGAACAGTCTACAAAAAATCTTCCAGCAAATGCTGTTTAAGAAGGGGGCAGCAGCACCAGCTGGTTGTTGAACAAGGCAAACACCCAAGTTAGTAAGTTACCCTTTGACAGCACAGCTTAAAGTACCGTAAGTCCTCTAAAAACTAAAAATTCGGCATATTTTTAAATCAATAATTTTCGTCTCGCCGAATCTCGGCTAGTAATCACCACTAATTTTAGTTGATCGACCACTCGTCACAGTATAATTTGTATCGTCAATATTAAGACTAGACAACTCTGATGTTCTCGTCACTATCAGCATCCATCGCAAAAATAGCAAACATGCCAAATTTTTTATTAGAGGAAATTATTTCACTGTTAGAATACGGGTGCCGAATAAATAGAGGGGCCGAATTTTTAGAGAACTTACGGTAATCACCTTCTAACTGGTGTACAATGCAGTTGTGACTGTCTCCCAGCAAGGCCAGCTGGTGGGATACACATTACACCACACTCAATTTGGATGCTTTGCTTTTGTTGGGAACATACCAATGTTGGGAACATACCAATGTTGGGAACATACCAATGTTGGGAACATACCAAGTCTTTTCTACACAATAACTATAAGTATTCTACAACAACAACATGGCTGTAATGTATTGCACTTCCAGTAGACCTCCTACTATTTCTCTATGACATTCCCAGCCAAAAAGGAGCACTCACTGGCTAAAGCACAGTTATAGAGAACTTGCATCGAGCCAATAACACTTAACAACTGTTGCTAATCAGCCATACTTGGGGGCAGGTTTCATTGGGACCGAATGAGACAAATGCTCTTAGTTTGTCACCATAAGGCTACAAACAAATATTGAAAATTAGGTTTGATGACTGTTGGCCATGGCTTTCCTAGTGACTAACCTAGAGAACATGTCCCATTGTCTGCTTAACCACTGATTGTACCTTTGCCCTCAAGCATGGCTGGCTAGCAACAGTTGTTAAGCATATCACGATGCACATTACATATGCAACCTCTGTTGGTTCTATGCTTCATTGCTCAAGTTTCAGTAGCTTTATTAACCCTTCAACCTGCAAAGAACTTTGGGGAATTGGATGTTTACAGCCGTTCTTCACTGAGGTTACCTATTACAAAGCAAGAACTAACCCTGATAATCGTTAATATTCAAGGATGAAAAATTTTGCGGAAAGCCAAAATCTATGAAATACATTCCTCAAAAATTGTACGTATGGGGTAAGTGGGATGATCTGGGATAGTGTAAACAGAGGGAGGAGACAATGGGAGAACAGTTGCAACAACAAGTCTAATACTTTTTCCTACACTTGTTTTAGAAAGACCATTTTCTGGGGGACAATACAGTCCGCAGCAAATTGTGCTACACAAGCTTCACTGCACACTAAACCATACCTCTTAGTAATCGCTACAAACTAAGGACCTTGACTATGTTGTTTTTGTAAATAAAACCACTAAACAATTACAAGACAACAAAAAACGGTAAATACATCTAAAATAAGTAGTCCACTACAAAGAAAGAGTTGCTACAATACAGCACAAGGTGAATTAGCCTCAAGGCACCCCCTGAGTGCTGTATATTTCATACACACAAACATAGGCAGTGCTTTAAGTGTTATATTGTACTTCCTTGGTCATCTTCCTCAGAACATTTTATCCCTGAACGCTTTCCAGAACAACTTCAATTTTTGGAGATCAGACTACCAGTAAGTGTTTCTATTTCTAGTCATAAAGAATTAGTTTGGCTCATGATCATTTGTGCTGTCTGAGTGGGGTTGTTTTGTGGCATTCCTTACAAAACTGTACTGCATAACTGACTGTACTGCATAATTGTACTGCATAATTGTACTGCATAATTGTACTGCATAACTGTACTGCATTTGCCCAATTATCCACATAACTGTACAACACAGCTCACATACCACTACAGTTATGTAGCTAATGGTACTCTATGGAAAATACAGCATGCAGCAGCAGCACCACCACCATGCAAATAATTGAAAATTTTCTTGGTACCCACCCACTGTGCTTCACCAAGTAAATGAACTGCAAATATTACATCAACACTTATCTCCCCTGACTGTGTGTAATGCTGTTAATACCAACTGAAAGCAAAAGATGTTTAACAACGTTGCGCATGCGCTGCCATAACCATATGACATGTGAATATGCAGCCAAGCATTGTGCCAGGTGTTAAGGAGTTTAGCAGCTTGAAAAACATTATACTATACGGGCCCTGGGATGCAAATGGCATGCATGGATATACAATCTATCTTTTAGAATATTAATACGTGTTAATGTTGAATTAGTTCATGAGATCATGATAACACATGCCCCACTTTAGGTATACTTATTCCCAAGCACAAGCAACAATACATATACAACAACCAACTACAAATAAGGTAAAATATTGTACTTTGCGCATGTGAGGATCATCAAAGTGATGATGCACATTGTGTATATGTTGAAGCATAGCCACGAGTGCTATATGAAAAATAAAGTATGAGGCGCGCGGCCGAGCACTTTATTTTTCATATAGCACGAGCAAGGCTATGCTTTAAATGATTTATGGAACTTTCTAGTTGTGTAGCTTCACTATGCACTAGAACTCGTAATTAACACGCGTTGCACGAATTATTAGCAGCCTGAACGCACACAAACTAGTTTAACAAAGTAACTCACGCGTATTTCACCATAGTTTGGCATGGTAGACATTCATCGCGTATTTTGGCAGGTTGCTCGCAACCCACAATTGATTTTAATCACTCTTTGTGGTGCAATAAAGTACTCTTTGTGGTCGATGAAGCTGTTGGCCGGCTGAGAGTGTACTTTATGAAATTTAAAGTACACCTTTTCCTTTGATCTCGCCCACGCAAAGTTCTATAAATTGTCCATACAGTACTAATTAGCAGCATAACTGTACTGTATTGCTCCTATAGAACAGTTATGCAGCTAATTGGGCTAATACAACACACTTGGACAATACAGTACAGTTATGTGGAGAAAATATTTAAGGAATGTTATGAAAACAACACACTGTAAATCGCTATAACCAGCCAAACTATTCCTACCAGTTCGTTCTACAACTAGAAATAGATTATATAAACACTTACTGATATCCTGATCACCGAAAATTGCAGCGGTTTGAGTACTAGAGAAAATCGCTCCGAGCCAGACGACCAGGAAGTACAATGTAACACTTAAAGCACCGCTTATGCTTGTGTGTACGAAAAATACAGCACTCAGGGGTAGGGCTGAGCGATACTGCTATTTTAGTATCATGATCGATACTAAAGCCACTATTCACGATACTGAATAGTTCACGATACTGAATAGTTCACGATACTGAATAGTTCACGATACTGAATAGTTCACGATACTTACACATAAGTCAATCTACATAGTGTATAGCTCAGCATTCCTGCAGGAAGTCTTTAAAGGTAGTACCAAACTAGCCATTATCATCCTTGTTTACAGTAACAGTTATTGTAACACATGCTTTGAGGATATGTTATGGTGTTCACACCTTTCTACAGGGATAACCAAGTGGGTAGGCTTTATCACTTACAAGGATTCTTAGCCATGAGGGTTAGACGCAGTTTAACCCAGGTTAACTGGCCGATCATAGCCCGGTTCTTTAAAGTGTCACGGAGATAGAGGACGGAAATGGTGGTAGGCTATCCGGCATCACGTGTATGGAACAATAAGCATACACGAGCAGAAGTGCGAACTAGTTTTCTCCCACCTCTCCTCTCCCAGGGCTATGTCTGAATTCCAGTGTATTGTGCTTAGGCAATACACTGTGACTGGTGTTGGGTACAGTGGGCACTGACGCCCACGTGTCTCACCCAAGCCTACTGAGGTCACGTGAGCCGTTGGGGAGGCCGTGGGCGTGCAGTAACGAGCAATCCCTTACCCAGCATGGGGGGCAAACCTAGGTAGGTAGTGGGTGTTGTCGTAATGCGCAATCGTAGCCAGTTACAAGTACTGCATAACAAATGGATTTTTAATGACAGTAAATGTATAGGAATGGTATCACGATAGTTAATAACAAAATATTGCAATATCGATACTCTCAAAATATCGCGATATATCGTTAAAACGATAATATCGCTCAGCCCTACTCGGGGGGTGTTTCAAGGCAAATACAGCACTCAGCTTCACCTCGTGCTGTATTAGCCTCTCAACATGCCCCCTCGTGCTGTATTTTCCGTACACACGTGTTGCGGTGCTTTAGCTATAACTTATACAGTAATCTATTGTAAGGACTCCTTTGTTGACAACTTAAAACACTTGTAGCTAGCAAGGTGGGATAGTGTAAGTGACAATGTACCAACACAATCCTACTACAAACAGTCACACCTTTATAAACAAAAAACAGGTATAGGATCAGAAGCTTTTTGTTAAATTTTTACACACCTTTCAAGTATCTTTAAGGAATGACATGAAGGTGCCCACAAAGATATCCCTTACTTCCTAATATCAAGAGTTCATAATATATATAAATATTTATATTATGAACTTGTGGTAATTACCATGACATGGGTTCCATTCACATATAGCATGTTAGTTGAGCTGAATCCTCAAAAACATTTAATAACTCATGGATGGAATTACAAACAATCTTGAAATTTGGCTCATTTGTAGTACT
The DNA here is from genome assembly GCF_963678975.1 of Dysidea avara. NCBI lineage: Eukaryota > Metazoa > Porifera > Demospongiae > Dictyoceratida > Dysideidae > Dysidea > Dysidea avara. The sequence goes on from NC_089274.1 coordinate 45,203,919, forward strand.
GCTTGACCCGCTAAAAATGTTTCAAAATCTTTTTTGTTCAAACGTTTGACATAACATTTACGGCCAATCAAAATTTTCACAATACATTTCCTATGGGGAAGCCATATAAGTACAGCGTCCATTGCAGCCCTTTCCCGAACTTGTAATGGAGCCAAACAGTACGTGTCTGTTGCTGACACCTTTGCTGTTATCAATAATCATCTGGTTGGCTGAAATGTTAACTCTGTTGAGAAAAAATCCACTTTTAATTTTTAGCTGTTTTTCAGGATTCAGCTCAACGTGAACATACTATAGCTTTATCCATTTTCTCCACACAGCACTGTCATTACACGTTGTTCATTATTTATATCAGCTGACATGCCTTTCTTCACTAAACATGGCCACCCTACTACTCGTGGCCAGACCACTTTTTCTTGGCACGGCACCTATTATAAGCGCCTCCTCAAAAAACTATCTGGTCCAAAATCAATGTCAACTCATTTTCACACGCTGAGCTAGAGCTCGGGGTGTTTAATTAACTTTTGTCATAAAATGTATACTTCCTTTTAAATTTCAAGCCACATATGCAATGGAAATTCCATGATCAATTGCTGGTAGCAGTGATGACAGACACTGAGGCTATTTTTCTACAGTTGGAAAAGAACACTGGATTAATTCCTTGTGAATACGAAAAGACTAGGGATAAACTGAGCAAGGAATCAATCAGCGTCCATTTCAACCGTAGAAAAACAGCCTCAGTGTCTCTCATCACCACTACCGGTAATTGTTCATGGCACTTCCAGTGTGTACGTGGCTTGAAATTTAAAAGGAAGAATACGATTTATGACAACACCTCGAGTCTCAGGGTGTGAAGACAAGTTGACATATTGATTCTGGACCAGACCCTTTTTCAAGCAGGCACTTATAATTCTAATCCGTAAGCACTGTGCTGAGAAAAAGCAGTCTGGCCATGCAAGACCACTCCTCTTGTTTCCCAGATCATGAGCACTTTTGACAAGGACAACCTCCCTACTAATGTAAGTGTGACGTACCATGCATATACTACTAGTTTTCACAGTTTATATTGTGTGTGTTCAGTCTTGTGAATGGCCTGGCAAGAAATGCCTACGAAGCGGTCTGAATCCATGAAGGAACGATTGTAAATGCTTAGAGCTGGAGTTGATTTGACTGCTAGCGACAATGTTAGGCACATGTTCAATCGATATCATGTTCAACTAATGACATCATTAATTATACAAAAAAAAACGGGCAAACTCAGAAGTTCTACATCATATACACACCCTTCTAAAGGGGTATATGAGAGTAGGATACCCTCCTCAGTATATATATTATGATTATTATTATGATTAAAGTACTTGGTAAAGGCAGAGCCTGTATACCAGAAGGCCTTATACAGGCCTAAGATATTTATATTAACTGCACTAAGTATGTTTGAAAAATAGGAGAAAGAAGAAAAAATCCATGACTGGACCTGGGCAGCCTCAAACCTGCAGCCATCCATTATCAACTCTTGAGTGTACCAAGGAGATTAACATTTCTAAACATTCTAAACATTGTGAGCATATGGTCTGATGCAATCAACATTATCAAGATTCCATTCACTTTAGGTTGCACAGTTGGAGGCCAGTCCCTTTCTCAGTGTTGAAGGAAATACAGACATTCTAGGGCACTTTGTAAGGCTTTTGATGCTCAGTGTAGCACAATAGTGGTACAAATGAACACAAATACTGCCTGCTAATTGTGTACTGACTTCAGTTCACTTGGTGAGGTGGATCATGAACACATTTAACTGTACATGGCATAGAAAAGCCTTTGTTATGGTGCAGAGGAGGGTGGACACGCGCACGTGAGCACATGCATTTGTATTAAAAGTATAACTAAGCCTTCAGCGAAGTTCAAATAAGTACCATTCGAAAGTGTGCTGGATGTTTAGTATATTTTGCCGGTCTGCCCCACTCTTCCCGGCATGTAAATCGCTCTTGAATTTATAGAGGATCACATGTGCAGTAAGTTTGTCGGTGGAATCGATGCGTTGCACTCTAGAGACATCTTATAAGCTTGTATTCGAGCCCAAAAATTGTCGAAGAAGGTATTATGTGCCTCCTATGCTCGCTCCCATGGAATTAAAGAAAGGAAAGCGGACGCCGCTAGCGTGTCCTCATGGAGAATCAAGCAGGAAATAAGACACCTTCGTACTCATTTTCTTCTGTTTGTCACAAGAAGCACAAGATAAATTAGTGTGGCTCTTGCTAAACAGTTTTAATCACTTCATTTTAGTCTTGGTATTAGAAATATTCAATTAACGGTAATAGTTTTTAGTAGTGCTTATATCAGTGTGTCCACCCTCCTCTGGGTTATGGTGGATCATCAAAATACAGTTCACAAAAGAAACCAGACAATTAACACCAATCAACAGTCACTGTAATCTGGGGTTTCTGTCAAAACCATGGAAACTCACCTACTGTTATCAAGACTTCAGGTGATCAAGAGAAGCCAAACATTTTTTAAAAGTATTTGCACTTGGCTGGCTTTATCATAAGGTGATGGAGATGAGTTGCACAGCTCTTAAGCAGTTGCATACCTACAGTCTGTCACACTTAATATTTTAGCTCAGGCAGAAGGGAACATCAATAATTTTGTACTGCTAAACCATTTTACTATAACCTGCTAGCATTCCCACTCAAATTCACCTATCACTCTAAATACTTACTTTTTTTTGAGATATTAAAGCAAACAGGTTTGAATTTTAGTCGCTATAACTAGAACATGAAAAAGGAAGCACTATATGCCCACTAGGGTCTGCCAGATAACAGGAAGGACTGCACACCAGGCTAACTGGCACCAGTGTAATGCATTAACTAGTACCACAAATTACAAATGAAGAAAGCCAATAATTTGTAGTTTAGAATAATACTGTACCTCTACATTAAACACTTGACTTTTATTAGATGAGACACAATGGGCACTACCCACTCACCACAGAGAGGCCCATAAAATGCTATCATGAATTAACACCTGACATGTGCTCACAGGCTAATTACACTAACCACGGTAGAGCCAATACTGACCACACAAAAATATTTTGGGTTTTTGGCCACCATATGGACTGCCTTCCTAACCAGTAATTGCATTATTGAGAACATAGGGCAGACCAGTGTACCACAATAATGATACAATTACAGGTAGTTACTTGTGGTATGCTATCAACTAGGACACAAACAACCAACAGAACAACTGTAGGGAAACACTATTTACCCACACGCACACACCACACACACACACACACACTAGAAACTGGTAGGACAATCTGAATAGGTTGAATACTTAAAAGTCAGGTTGCTTATTGATGGGGTACATATACTTGACCTCTGAAAAAAGGACATCAGGGAGGACACTACACTGATAAGCCACACGATTACACTGGTCACATGGTACGAACAATAATAAACATCACACTAACCTCATCTACTACATCACACTGTAGTCCTACTGAAGACAAGGTGATGTATTGACAGCCAGCCTCTGTTGCTACACTGGCACATGAAGGAGACGCCTGGCAACCATTGTCTGAGAACCTATAAATGAAGAGGAGATGCTAGCCCTCTGGGTAGTCATTATTGCCACAAATTAAACTGAAACCATTACAGTTACCTCAATTAAATACAGTGTAATTACTATAATAACTACATAATTATTAGGTGATAAACTATACCAATTATATATACACCACCTAAAATCACTTACTGCTGTTTGTCAAGTACAAGAAAGAGCTAACACTTGACACACTACTACCACATACAAAAGTTGCTAACCTCTTCTGACAATATACACTTGATGTTGATGCATCTGTCTCAATATCAGAACAATCTGAAGGGTCCAGTATTAACGTAAATGGAGTGGAGTCTCTTACTGAATCTGATGACTGATCAACACCAGTATCAGGTTCCACTGTAAGTTCCTCTGTACCACTTATAGGTACAGGACTTGGTAATGCTATACTATCAATATGAGTGTCTTTGTCTCCACTAAGTGGTAATTTGTGGTTGGTCTTGATTGGAGAAGTTACTTGCTTATTTAAAACATTATTGTCATCAATAGAATTGGTTTTCTTATCAGACATATTTATAAGAGGGGGTGGAGATTTGGATGGACAGTTATGAGGGAATACCTTGGGTACAGTTAGCCCATTGCTGGTAGATGTATGAGTATCTTTGTTTGGAGGTTTCGTTGGTACAGACTGTAACTGCTTTTCTGATTCTTTGTGCTTTTCAATAGGGCGTACAGGTCTTGAAGAGATGCCCTTGTTTGTGATAGCCTTGAGTTTAGGTATTCTGGGTATCATGCCCATAGTAACTGTTATTAAATGGAGTAAGAAACACGACTACAGTAAACATGAACAAAATTCTGTCTCACCATTTTTGGCAGCTGCTGTGTTTCTAACTGCTCTTGACCTAAAAGTGAAAGACAGAGACAAATAATAACATGCATTCCAACATGACTAAAAGCACTTACATGTCTTTTGCTGCTATGGCTGCATCTTGCCCTAAAGTGTAACACCAAAACAATTTAAAGTACTTAATATTCTAATGGACAACCAGTACTTACTTGGTGACCATACCTGCAGTTTGGAGACAGTTCTAGCACTTAGTTCGAACTGCGAACTAGTGTGCAACAGTTTTCGGAGTCCTTTTCCGTCATCTCGAAATTCTAGCTTCGCGAGGTTGCTGTAGAACACGCGTAAAATGCAACAGTCATCATAAATCGGTGTGCCGTGTAGTTTCTTCACAACGTCTCCAGCCTTAACACAGTCGGGGTACTCGACGAGGCAATGCAAGATACCCTTATGCCGGAAGGAAACCAGACAAACTATGCGTCCATACTTTGCGAAAGCTTGGCGCAAAATATCATGTGTAACCTCCGTTGTTTCTTTGTCCACGTGGGCACATAAAACTGCACCAATGGAGTTATCATCCTTCAAATATCCGGGGTTGAACTCTCCCATTTTCTCCTTTCTAGTTGGCGATATTTCCCGCGGCCTTGACGTAGAAATGACAGCCAATTCCTGCAGGCTAGTCGGATATGCTCTAACAGAGTATCCACTTACAGTGGGCGGCGAGTGTCTAAATTCATTTAGTATTTTCAGTGCTGAGAACTCGCCATCCATTTCAACCAGCAGTCGGCCGTACTTTGTGTCGAGTGCGTACTGCCTAACATTTCCATATCCCCTGCACGCGTCCAGCAGCTCCTCAACCTTTTTGCTTAGTAAAGAAGGAGGTAGCTTGAGTGCTATCACCTTAGAGGGCTTGCGGGATACAGAAGACATTAATAACAACAGTACAAAATACTTGCAAACGCTAGTTGAAAATAATTAACATTTTAATATAACAAATCAATTATAAAATTACATAACTAGTACCCTTTGAACTGAAGGTGACTATTATCTATGGGTCGTTGAAAGCCACACTAATGCTGCCGCAAAGCATTAATCAAAGGTTAGCTTAATTAATGAGGTATCATCATTTCGTCCGAAGAGTTTTAGCGCCTCTCCAATTTTAAGCGCTTCTTGGCGGTTGGCACCAGGACCAGGTTGTAGATGGTTCTGCATAATCTTAAAGGCTCAGTGTTGTAAAAGGTGAGTTCTACGAACACAATGTCTAGTTACGCCTCTTACACAATCGTTAATTTACCTCTAGAATTTCAGTGAAATGGCTACTGAGACACGCCACAGTGTATACCAAAGCCCACTAACTGGGCGATACGCCAGCAAAGATATGACGTACAATTTTTCCGAGCAAAAGAAGTTTAGCACGTGGAGGTACTTGTGGCTGCTACTGGCAGAAGTTCAAAAGGTAACGCGGAGAAATGTATAGAGTAATACGTACGATAAAACCACAGGAACTAGGGCTTAACATTACCGAGGAACAATTACAAGAAATGCGAGGAAACTTGAACAACATAGATTACCAGTTGGCGGCAGAAGAGGAACGGAAACGTCGGCATGACGTCATGGCGCACGTACACACCTTCTGCGCTCTCTGTCCAAACGCTTCTGCAATAATTCATCTGGGAGCTACTTCTTGCTATGTTACTGACAATGCTGTGAGGAACAAATAAGCCTTGTAGTAAATTACATGCATGGCTTTCTTCCTTGTAGGATTTGATTGTAATGAGAGATGGACTGGATATCTTGAAACTTAAGGTAATTGTGTGCAGTGAGAGGCTCTCCTGTTATCTGAGATGGTCCATACGAGTAGAGAGCAACTACTAATATCTTGGGAAGATAGCGTTTACAAGTTGTTTATATGCTTAAAAGTTGCATTTTGGGTTTTTGTGTTATTTAGGTGGCTCGGTGCATAAAGAGACTATCTGAGTTTGCCGACCAGTACAAAGCATTGCCTACCTTAGGCTTCACACATTTTCAGTAAGAGTGTTATTAAAATGTATTTTGTGTAGCTTTGCATTATAATAACATTGTATTTCTTTGCAAACATTACTACTGATGTTGGTTGCTAGGCACATTATAGAAGTGTCTATAGCATTTGGTGACGTGCATAATTGATAATGTATTAACATGTACCTTGTAATTTTATCCACTCAAACCCCTATTGAGTGGGTGTCAGTACAATAATTGTTTTGTCATGTTTATGTGCTCTGTTAATACTGTTTTGAGGATATCATGTTGCTAGATGAATTTTTTGACTTAACTACATAATCCTGCAGGCCAGCACAATTGACGACAGTTGGTAAAAGAGCTTGTCTATGGATAAACGACTTATTGATTGATTTGCAAAACCTGACCAGAGTCCGAGATGATTTGCGTTTCCGTGGTGTCAAAGGGGCCACTGGGACCCAAGCTAGTTTTTTTGCACTTTTTAATGGAGATCATGATAAGGTAGTGTATGACTACATCAAGTTTATGTAGTTGTTCATAATGTTTTAGGTAGAAGAACTGGATAAAAGAGTGACAGAAAAGGCTGGCTTTACCAAGTGTGTATATATGTCAGTATGAATGCATCCATGTGTGAGGCATCCCTCTAAAGGAATGTTGCATCAACACCTAGAGATGTGCTTTACTTCTGTGTAAATTAAGAGCCAAGTCACGCTATATATAATTCTTGTAAATGTGATAGACTGCAGTTTGCCACTACCAGCACACAAAGTTCGAGTATTGTTGGTGTTTTGGACATCAGTGAACATTATTATTTCCCTGAACAGCATTATAGTAGCTTTGGTTCTTCAAAAATAATATGTGTTTCAACGTATAGCAGTTGGTTCCTGTTAATCTGTGGGACCACCTATTCCTCTATGGTTAGCATTAAACGAATAGATCTGTAGTATCATATAACTTTTACTAACCCTTCTTGGTTTCTTCTTTCCATTGTAATAGTTAGTATCCAGGGGGGTAGGTCATGATGTTGTAATGCGTATGATCTTATGTAAATGAATTGAATTCCATTGATAATTACATGGTACAAAACTTAATGTACCGGCTTCTTGCATAATTGCAGATGCGGAAGTCGATTGAATTTACTACTGGCAATTAAGAATACAGCGAACAACAATACAGGTACCCGAAAAAAGGTTAGCATTTATTCTAAATAACGTGCTATTGCAAAAATCACTGTAGTTTCACTGGGGTTAGGTACTTGAAACGATTTCTATACTAGCGACTTACTATTTCTGACAATAACTATAGCGCTAAACTTCACGGTTTACTGGAACTAAACTCTATGGCAAAATGTACAGTACGCATACGTCACGCAACTATTGTGATGTCATTACCTACCCCCCCCCCCCTGGTTAGTATCATTGTAGTTATTGTCTTGAAATGGCCAAAAATTCTTCCAATGCAGATTTGCCTTATACTGTATCACACTCAATCACAGTACTAGTGCTGCCACGAAGGTTTATGTCACGATATGAACATATATAATAGTTATACCACGGCTGCGAGAGATTTTGCTGATATATCTACCCAAAGCCCGAGGGCTGCAGGTGTATATGTCGGCAAAATCCCAAGCAGTGGTATAAGTGATATATATCACTTGGGGCGCACTCTCCTAATAGGTGAAAGAACTAACGAGAACTCATCCCGTTTGTTTTATACTGTAGCATATGAAGATCGATCGTGGTTTTAATAGCGTGAGCTAATAGCCATCAAAATGTCCATACGTTTAAACGTCATTAATACGTTACTATGCTTCAACACGTAATGTTAGAAAACTTGCGATTGTGGGATGGAGTTTATATTGTTATCATTTTTGTACTAAGATAAGCCAACTAACTTCGCTATTGGGACAGTAAGTAAATAATTATATTAAGTACTTAGGACTGTAAGTTACTAACCTATTTCAGCGTAGCAGTAGTAGCTTTGCTGTTCCGTGGTCTGTTCAAAGGCTGATACGCGGTGGTAGAAATACGCATCCACGATCGCCCAAACAATTATTTTATGTCTTCATTATCCTTTAGTAACAACCAACTAGTCTATCGTAGCAAATATACTCAGCTTAGCAACCACTACAAAAAATGAGTCCCACAATACTAAACTCTATGTCGCTCAATATAACGAGTCAAAGCGCATTGTTTCTTTGAACTGGCTGGGTATCAAAGTCATTGGCAAACCGCTTTCCCATGCGAGTTAAACCCTGAGCGGCGGCGCCTTTGACGCCCATGCTAAAGTAATGATATAGAACTAACTGTAACATTTGCAAGACCAACATATACATACTCTTCATTGTAAATTTAAGTTGGATATATACCACAAGCAAAAGCTACTCTTGTTTATCAGGTTTTAAATACTGCTTTACAGTTGGTTGGTACTACGTAGAAACCTTAAAACCTCCCAGTTTACTTTGGGGTTGGCTTGTTTTACCACACTACACCAACATTTACACTTACACCAACACTTACACTACACAAACAAGAGCTAAAAAATGTTTTACCACACTATACCAACGCTTGTTTTACCAACACTTAACTTAATTCAATGCCAAATACCATATGTCTGGCCTCATTATACTAAGCAGCACCACTATTGTGCAACTATCGATATAACTGATTGGCTATATCATATCATCACCCTGTTATATTGATACTATTGATGTATCGATATATTGTGGCAACACTACACAGTACGATGTTCAGATAAAGCTTAACAAAATGGCTGTTAACTGTAGAGTAACATGATCCAAACCGTTTACTCATAGGATATTTCATTTACGGGTTAATATTATATGTCTTTGAACGTATGCCAAAAATTGGGAAAGCAGAGTTAACAGATATAGCGGGATTAGCGGAAACAGTAGTATCGTCATGGACAGCCTTAGAATACCCACTACCAGTTAGCTACTATTGCTACACATATTAATACAGCTCACCACAATTGAAGCGCATTGTCTTTGTAGCGCAGATTCTGTCTTCTTGCAACTTAATACATCATCCATGGCAATCAATTATTAGACTGTAGGTTGGACTATAGTCTTATCTTGAGCCTCATCAATCAACACCTTCCAGTATTTTGAAGTGCATGTTTCTAGAAGTGCTTTATCAGTAACATACAAAGGATAGTCACTTCTATTCTCGCGTGGCCAGACCCTACTGTCTATGTATAATCAATCGATAAGGAGTATGGTCTGGCCATGCAAGAGTAGAAGTGACTAACCCTTGTGTTTTAAACACGTCTAGCAACATGCGCTTCAAAATACTGTGTGTTAATTGGAAGTTGTTGATTGATGAGGCTCGAGATAAGAGTATACTCCAAGCTACAGTCTAAGAATTTATTGCCACGGATGATGTTAAGCTGCAGGAAGACAGAATCAGCACTACAAAGACCATGTGCTTCAATTGTGGTGAGTTCTATGTAGCTGTGTTTATACGTGCAGCAGTAGCTTGGGTGTTCAAAGGCTGTCCATAATCTGTAGACAGCAATTCTACTGTTTCTGCCATCCTGCTAGGTGTTCTTTCCTTGACCTTATTATATGGAGTTTTTTCTATTGTGTCCTTAATACTATAATTCAGGGAGTTGTTAATAGAGGTTCCAAACTGCAGCTGTTCAAGTTGCCTTGTGAAGCACTTGTGTTTCAGCTGCCATTGCATGTTACTTCAGTGTATATTGTTGTTTCTCATCTGCTATATGCATGTTTCTACTGTCACATTTGACAAGGCTTTTGATGCTTGGTTATATGTGACCAGGGTGAATGTGAAAATGTGAGGGAAAAACATCAGTGAACCGCTTGCCCAATGTGAGGCAGACTAATGCTCATATCTTTCATCTCCTTGGGAGTACTGACGCAAAACAAAGATTTTCAGCTCTTCTTGCTTTGGGGAACACAATCCTATCAAGGCTTTTGCTATTAATACTTTCCTTTGTAGTGAAACAAGAGCTAAAAAATGCTTTGTAAATATTTTACCCATTGCGTTTTATACATTCTACTATAAAATTAGGCTTGCGTTAACATGTGGGATTCTTGCAGATCAGGTCACATATTTTATACTGCTAATGTCTCCAAGCTTGTTGACTAATAGAACCTATAGTAACACTAAACTTTGCCACTTGTAGTGCATAATTTGCAGACCCAACTGCTGCCCAAACAGTGAGTTTTATTTACCAAATATGACTATACACTAATGCAGCAAAACATATGCATTATAAGCAGATTCTTCAGCTGAAGCAATTGCTGAGGCAGGCAAATGCATGAGCATGAATATCATCCAAACAGCACTAAAATTACAATGTAAGCTAAGACTGCAACAAAGAAACACTAAAGCTGGCGCACAGACAACAGTAGTTTACTCATTGCAGGTATTGTTGACAATTAGTCATATTGTCTCAAAATATGGTTGGGCATTTATATAATATATTCTTTCAAACAACACTTTACCTGGAAACTATACGAAACTGGCGTTTATACACATGCAAGACCAATTCCTTGGAATCAGCTTCATACCTCCGAGTTGTATTCTGATAAAACAAATTCAAGTTTAAAAAGTAACCCACAATATACTTTTGCTTTGCTGTCCATATATGGTCATTTGTGGCAAGGTGTTCATTTTGTATAAAGATCTTTAATAACCCTTGAGCTTTTATTGCTTCAGTGCTGGACCTCGTAATCTAGAGTTTTGATATGATGGTTGTGTGTTAGCTTACATCCAGCAGACTACACAATAGGCTTTTGGCTAATTCCGTTACTCCTGATATCCTTATGTGTATATTCGTTAGTGGACAAATTATAATTATTCGTACCCACACTGCTTTTTCAGCTGAGGGATTACTCCCACACAAATTATATATATAATAGCCTGATACACACTGAGGATACTATTTAGCCCTCAATCAATCGCTCATCTCCCTATCGTATAAGCAGAAAATTTGACAAGGAATTAAACTTGGAGGTTGGCAAATTTAATATTTCATCTTCTAGATAACAATACACAAACATGATCACAACAACAGGATGTATATCGACATACACAATCACAACAGGATGTATATAACATTATCTTTTTGTGGTCACTGATCATGAACGTGTGTACAAGAAGTGCTTAAGACCGAGATCAAGATTTAATCAAGTGATCAAGATGGTTTTCTTTAGACAAGAGAGATCAAAACACGGTAGACCTGTGAATCTATACAACTAATTGTGACCAAGATTTAGCCAGAGGCATTTGTAAGCATTCTTCTACCTAGTGTCTCTCCTACTGATGCTATATCTAATACTCATCAGCCTAGCTATATAATACTTGTCCAAGCTGCCATAACTATCATTTGGGTAGTTTGGCTTTTTATGACACAATCATTAAAATTCTCGAATGCGGTATGTGCGCAATTAGCGCAGGCCCGGGATTCGACTAAGAGTGAAATCAATCCAGGTCACCACATACTTGATTGCTTACTATGTTAAACATTTTGTTGAGATTAGTTTTTGTATCACATAGGCAGAAGTTTGTGAAGGACAAAAGTTTTAGCAGAAGTGTGTAAAAGACAATTTGCACATTTATTATTTCCATACCACTACTATCAAAATTGCATACTCACAGCTATATTTTCATGAGGAGTTCTCATTACTGTAACCAAAATTTGGCTCTCGAAGTATTTTGTCTATATGGTGTTGCGTTGACATTAGATGTAATTTTTGTGTAGGTGTTTCATTGTGACTGGCCAGACATATACCCGCAAGGTTGACCTAGAAGTCCTATCAGTGCTGGGCAGTCTTGGGGCTTCAATCCACAAGGTAATTTTTCATGTAAAGGCGTTTTGTATTGATTATGAAACTGTACAGTTGCTCCCCAAAATTCTATATAAGGAAAGGATATATCCTGTCAAATATAGATGTCCTTATATAGTATTTATGGGAAACAAGTGTACAGTTACATAATCAACTTACTGTAAACCACTAATGGGGCACATCACTAGCATTGCAATGTGCTTTTATAGTATTGAAGGTGGCTATATACTGTTTCAGATATGCACAGATCTAAGGTTGCTAGCTAATCAGAAAGAACTGGAGGAGCCATTTGAAGCAGACCAAATTGGGTCTAGTGCCATGCCCTATAAGAGAAACCCGATGAGAAGTGAAAGATGCTGTGGATTAGCTCGACATCTTATGTCTCTTGTGGCTAATGCTCAGCATACTGTGGCTGTGCAGTGGCTGGAGAGGTCTCTAGATGACTCCGCTAATCGGTGAGATGCATGGGTATTATATTGTTGTGCAGTGTTGTATGCGCTGGGTAACAGTTGTAAGTAAACAAACATGTGTAAAGAAAGATTTTACTTTTGATTAGGGATCATAGAAATAATAACCATGAAACAAGGGAGATTGCCAACTTGTAGCTAAATACTATAATGGGCTGGGGTGTCTGTTGTAATGCAAGGGCTTGATCCTTTGTGCCACACAGTTCTTATTAACGTGACCCTCAATACATGCATACATACAAATACACAGTTACTCCACAACTTTTTGCAATACTTTAATCCCTACTTTACTATGCTACTGACAGGCTGTATTTGACTGAAATATAGGAATTAAATGTCTTGTATCATGACTTTTATTTCAAAGACTCCTACAATGCTTTGTGTTTGAGAGGCCAAGCTATTGTGCACCAAATTCTGTGATTTATAGTAGCTGCACTATATTGCCGTTAGTGGTTGCATCAGCCTTATCCTGTATGTGGCCATCCCATGCATTTATGTACCTAATGTATAGCAGGTTTTTACCCCATCTATAATTTATCATGAATCTTGAGAGTACAGTGCAAGTTTCTGCAAACATGACTCTCCACAAAAATAAAATCCACTGAATTTTTATGGTAATTTGTGTTGGAAGAGAAGGTGAAGTGTTCTGTCAAGTTCTTGAATATTTGTATAGACATTTGGACTCCTGTCATTGGCAAGGAGCTTATTTGCATTAGTGAAGTGGGGGAATAAGCACTATGGCTGTACTGAGTGGTGAATAAACAGTAGTGGGGCACTTACTGTGCACCCTCTCTGGGATATGCAGTTTGTTCTCACTTCACGGTGGCACAATTATGCATAGAAGGAAAGCATGCGAGATAAAATAAGCACAAATTTAATTACTGCAGTAAACCGCTGTACTGCTTGAGGAGGGAGATACATACAGTCTTAGCAGTAAAAACCCACTATATGGTAAATGGTCATTTTGCTTTTAAAAGACTATAGTTGATGCAAAATAAAAAGTTTACTACTGTAGCTATACAGTTTATGTATTGGTTGTAGTATTGGTAAATAGCTTGATATTGGTAATCATCTCTTATAGGCGTATCAGTTTAGCAGAATCCTTCTTGACTGCTGACAGTCTGTTAAATACCTTACACAATATTTCCGAAGGAATCGTTGTTTATCCTAAGGTGAGGAAAAGCAATCTGTCATCAAAGTAATGTGATTGGCTGGTCAGGTTATACAGCATCACATTGATGAAGAGTTGCCATTCTTGGCATCAGAGAATATTATAATGGCAATGGTGAAAGATGGTGGTGCAGACAGACAGGTTTGTGTGAGTGTATGTGCATCATTGAATCACTACTTGTGTAATAGGATACTTGATCTACAAATTTAAAATTTACCTGATATACATGCCTTTAGGCCAATGAAGTATATAGACCTCAGACTACTTGGATAATTGGTCTTGTAATATGTTCTATTTTCCAGTTTTGTGCCTTTAATTACCATGTACATGACAGCCTAGTAAGGAGTTTCTGTAAGAAGTACATGTTTGCAATACTAGACACAAAACTGGTGATGTAGAAGCCTTGTTAATGTGTTGTAATATGAAAACTTCCCAGAGCAAAACGTTTTTAACATTCTCTAAGTGTCTTAGAAAATTTCCTGGAACAGGTAAAGTGCAACGGAAAGTGGTGAACTATAGATTTACCTCTTAAGTTGATTGTTATTTAAATCAACACCATGCAGTGATTACCTGGATGAAAGATAGCTAGCAGTAAAGCTATTATTTTTATTTGCTGTGATAACATCACAAGTGTCTATCCTCCTCAAAGCATCAAATTAAATTACTCAAATTTTCAAAGATGCAGAGTATACCTGTTATGGTATAAGTGATATTTTAGAAGTTTCTGATCTGCCTCTGATTTTCCCAGTCACTAAGGACTCCAGATATTTGTTGTATAGATGCTCTACCTGATCATGTCCAATAATTGCTCTTTACAAATGTTTGCTATTGCACACTACCATGCAGTCGTTGCTTGTAATTTTGCTACACTGGTAGTTCCATTGTAACAATTAGCAACTCTTTTTTCCTAATTGCATGGTTATTCTTGCAGGAGTGTCATCAGCAAATATTGATATTGTCACGAGAAGCAGCAGCACAAGTTAAACAGCATGGCAAGAGCAATGATATGGTAGAGAGGATTCTCAATACCCCATACTTTGCTCCCATTCATGACAAACTCAAAGAATTGCTGGAGCCTACCACTTTTATAGGACGAGCCCCAGAACAAGTAAGGAGACATTTGTGATGCCTAGTCTTGGCATCACTTAATTCTTTGTAGCTAATGGACAAGTTCAATAAAGTATGGGTTATACCAAAATGGCCAAGCCAGTCATATAAAGGGGCATTCAGTATGACAGGTGTGGCCATTTTGGTATGACCAGCATACTTTTGTTGTATAGCTACTGTATCACACTCAGTGAGCTTCAGAGTTGGTAGCAACATCTGCTTCTTTGTGTATTAACTAAACCACCATAGTATACTGCATGATTTTTCCCCATGCAGGTTGATAAATTTCTCAAAGAAGAAGTGGAACATCACTTGGAACCATACAAGGGACAACTGGACCATAACGTCATTTTAAATGTTTAGCTTCAATGGACTGATTGATGATTAAACACATTTTTATTATATATATTATGTGAACAATGATAGTGGGAAAACAGATGGGTTTGCCTATATGTGCAAAAGACAAAAGCCATGTATATAGAACAGAATTCAAGAGCAATTAACACTCGTACAAAACCGCTGTTTGCAACTATGACTGCTGCATAGTTTACAAAAAGGTCTTCCATGCCCACACACATCAAAATTACCAATTCATAATGGATCAACTCATTCCCAACTGTAAGTGTAATGATTGAGCAATCTATAGGAGCAAAATTAATATAGAAGCAAATCCTACAGCTGGGTTTGGCAAGGGCCAAGGAGGATGCAAGGTAGTAGGTAGGTATATAAGCAGGTAGGGGGATGTGGGATGAGTTCCTCAGCCACACTAACATATAACGGAATGTTAAATGTTTCAGTGCTGAAAATTTTGATGTAGAATAGCTATACCGGCCATAATTCACTTATTTTGTGTAAAAATATTTTCATATATGATTTATGTGAATGACTGCTCTATTAGTTTGAAAAAATTTGTGAGAAATTTTGTACAAGTTCGCTTTGCATACGAAAATTATTTTACAACAAAAAAAGCAAATTACGGTAGTTAGCTATGTACTACATATGAGGACACTGGGTGTGCCATTCATTTCACAGTAGAGGAACTATTCTAGTCAGATCTTCTACAGTTAAGAACATGCAACACATAATTATTTGGTAGCATTCTTATGATGAATGAAATTATGTACAACAGGTTGGACTAGTGATAGTGGGTGTAGGCTACCATACAAATGGTACTCTCTCTCGTAGCAATCTTACTCCACTATTTTCCCACTCTTCATGCTTAATCCACAGTTCTTCACAAGTGTCCAAAAAGCTTAGTACAGCAGCTCCCTTCCAAGCTATCATTCCAGGCTCCAAGTCCTAAGGAAAACAAAATTCAAGTTATATTAAGAGTTCATGTTTAATAGTTATACCATGGCCACAAGGGATTTGCCTGATATATATATATGCCCAAGGGCGTGAGCATATATATCAGGTAAATCCGAGTGGCCATGGTATAAGTAATATATTACCACTCTGGTATGCTCACGCACCTAATAGATGAAGGAAGACAAACCTGCATTCACCACATTACTTTTATACAGAGGTTTGCAAGCATCAATTGTGGGTTTAAATTGTGGGCACAAAAACAAATGATTGTGGGTTTCACTGGTTGTAGTGCTACCATTTTAAACCAAATAACCACTTCGTGGATGAATAAAGTAACCTAAGGTGCTAAAATAAACACTTGACATATATAGGTTGGGAATTCTTGATGCATTTTTTCATGCAGTTGAAATGTACTGTGCAGAAAAACAATCCCCACATTGTAAAAATGATTGATACCTAGTAACTGAACTATGCAATGCTGACTCAACTCAATTCTTTTTGCTTCATAACAATGCCCCTAACTAAGCAAACATGTCAACCTCAAACCCACAATACAAAAGTTTAAGCAGCTCTATATAATTAATCAAAGGGAACTGATGCTTTGTAACTGCAGTGTTGCCATGTTGTGAATAAAGTTCATAGATTTATGAACTTTTTGTCTTGTTTGTGAACCTGAAATAATCAATGAACATTTTATGAACTTTTGGCTTGTTTGTGAACCTGAAATAATCTATGAACTTTTGGCAATCTTAGGCTGTGACCTTTCCTTTTTTTTTGCTCTTCAGTACCCTATCATACAGTACGATAGTACTGTATAGTAGGGGTTGGTAGGAAATCATATGGTTTCGCAGATTTTCTCACCTTAAAAACGACCTTGCAATAAATAAGTCTTACCCGAAAAAACCACCTGGAATACATTAGTACTGCTGTAATGATGTTGTACCTTGGTTAAACGAAGCAAAAAGTCGAATGTTTTGATGTACAGTGAGTTTTAAAAAATTCAAAATTCACTTGGATTTCATCTGCCTGCCTGCCTGCTGTAAGACCCGGTTCCGCTAGGTGTACAGCTCCAGAAATTTCAGACAGCTAAGGTAATGACAGCGGATTCACGAATCTGTTGTTCCAATTACGTTCTGTCCACTGCATCATGCTGTTTGCTTTCATCATTCATTTGCTTCTTTGTTCTTCTCGAAGGATAATTAATAATTGCGGCACTTAATAGTTGCGGCACACCACAACTCAAACACGTGATTTTAATGAATTGTGAGTACGTGTGTGTAAGTAGTACCCAAGGAGTTGTCTCTAGCATTTATTATCGCTGGGTAGTCGTTTTATATAGTCTTAGTTTAGCTTTTTTGTGAGCTAGCTAGCTAATAATGTCCTTGAGGGGCGGATCCACCTTGGAATCCAGACTTCTAAAGGCAAAGGTTCCACTCTTAATGGTGGATTATCCAGCGATGCTTTACTGTAAAATCATCAATATTTAGGCCATTAGAAATGCCGTTAACAGTTACTGTAATAACTTCAAAAAGACAAGAAGATAATTATTTTTAGAGGCACTTATTGCGTATGAGGGTAACGGTAAAGGATAGCTGCTTCAAGTGATTTTTATATTATGTGGAAAACAAAAAGAGTATAACATAGCTACCTACCTAGCTAGATAGACAAAAAAGTAAGCAAACTAGCTATTTAAAAAATTAAAAATTTAAAAAATAAGCAGGGATTGGTTTAGCTATACTGCTACAAAAAGTAAGGAAACAAGCTCAAAGATGTTACAGCTGAAATGAGAAATGATCCAGCAGTAAAAAGTAAAGAAACAACTACTTGCTAAAATGAGACACTTTAATCCCTACTTTTGGCTAATTCGATGGTCTCATTTCAAGATGCTAGCTAGCTAAAAGTAGGCATTAAAGTATGTCTCATTTTAGCAAGTAGTCGTCTAATCTTGCTTCTTTACTTTTTACTGCTGGATCATTTCTCATTTCAGCTGTAACATTTTTGAGCTTGTTTCCTTACTTTTTGTAGCAGTACAAACCAATCCCCTACTTACTTTTAAAATTTTTAATTTTTAAAATAGCTAGTTTATAATGTGTGGGCTTGGTACATGTTGGTTTGGGATGGATTTGTTATTTTTTCATGTGAACATTTGGAGCAAATCATCTGGTAACACTGCCTTAGCATCAAAGGCAGTCGTGGTCAGGGGTATATCATGATATCGCCCTGTGGTCAGGGCAATATGTATTATAACCCTGTGGTTTCCTTTGATCTGAGGTGTCAAAGTGGTATATGTATTAGCTGTAAGCCTGTAACATGGGCACGAGTGATTTGCCTGAAATATACACACGAGTGTGAGTGTGTAGATTTCAGGCAAACCACGAGTGCCCGAAATATACACACGAGCGCGAGTGTGTAGATTTCCGGCAAATCACAAGTGCCCATGTTACAACTAATATATTCCACTTGGGTGACTCACCTGCAAGTGTACATGGAAACTGCAGGAATGCTTTACGAGTGTATTTATATGGGACCATTTGAATTTCGATTGTGGATAACATCGTAAGAGTAACGACAAGGTGTTGCTGAGAGGCCAAGCGTAAGTGTATCGTCACGAGCATGCAGATCGCTTCGATTGTGGGTACGTAATTAAACACAGGAAGCCCAAATACGAGCTGAACAGCTCAAAAAGTACTTACTATACTATAGCCATGAATAAACTAAAGCACTGAATATGTTTACAGCGCTATAATGGCCAAGCCAATTAAGCGCCACGCCCAGTCACTACGTAGTCTCACGTAGCCAGACCCTATTTCTCCGCACGGCGCTTATCGATTGGAAATTATAACCGCCTGCTCCAAAAGAGTCTGGGGACTCTACAATAGAAAAGTTCTGCAAGCAAACCATCCCTAGGTAGGTGAGCATTTATTGGTCCTAAACCACTTTCAGAAGAGGTGTGGATGACCACAGTTGGCTTCATCCTTAGCTATAGGCAAGGCTTCAGCCTGTTCAAACTCTAAAGCAAGGTAAGAGAGCTATAATTAAAATTTGCTTGTAATGAGTGTAATCATGCCTGAGGTGTGAGCTGATCAGTCTCGCCTCCAGACAGCTCGCAGAGAAAATGGCAGATGTAGCTGGTATATATAAATCAAGGTGAAAGTAGTAGTACTGTATTGACTATGCCACGAGCCCGGCTATCTGGATGCGACTCAGTATATTTGCGTGACATATCTCAGACATGATTACACTCATTTCAAGCAAATTTAGTAACTTTTACCTTGGTTGTAATTAAAGTTTGAACAGGCTGAAGCCGACCTTGCCTATAGCTGAGGATGAAGCCAACTGTGGTCATCCACATCTCTTCTGAAAGTGGTTTAGGACCAATCAACGCTCACCTACCTAGGGGTGGTTTGCCTGTAGAACTTTTCTATTGTAGAGTCCCCAGACCCTTTCAGAGCAGGCGCTTATAATTTCCAATCGATAAGCGCCGTGCGGAGAAATAGGGTCTGGCTACGCGAGACTACGGTAGTGTGTCGTGCGGACCAAGAAGCCGGCGCACAACACCCGTGAGTATATTAACAGGAAGAACGAAAACGCAATTTTTGCACCTCCATAGCTCTGTGCTGCCTTGATGAAACAAGATGATTTTTGCTGTGGACACGCCCTCACACTTCAGCACTCCACATTCCAAATTTGAGCGAAATCGTTTCCAGCGTTCCCGAGATATGCGACTTCAAAAATTGGCTTAGTTTCTTCGGTTTTTTTCTTCCTCTTTTCGCACACTTACAAAAACTGTTATAAAACGCGAACGCCATATCCGATTGCCTTGAAATTTGGCACACAGAAGGGGGGTATAAAGGCGCATCTCTGTATCAACTTTGGCTGGAATACAATAAACAGCCAAAGAGTTATGAGCGATTATTCACGAAAAATAACACCAATATGTTGTCATGCCTACAGGGTAAACCGCGTATGGGAAGAAGCTGAAAATCGGTGGGTGAATAGGTTAACTATTGAACCTCAAACCTTGTGTGGTTTGAAAGAAATCGAGCTAAAAACCAGGAAGATACAACGAAAAAACTAACAGTGTGTAACAATTATGCAATCGAGATTAGCTAATATAAAAACGACTGCTTGCCACGCCAATCCAACTTGGTGTAGTAAGTGCGAGATCGAGATACTCTAATAGAGCAGTCTCCCTGAAGAGAATTCAAGAGATCAGCTATAAACAAGTAACCTGTATAGAGTTCAGCTACAAACAAATCACCCTGTAGAAAGATCAGCTAGAAGAAGTCACCTTGTAGAGAGTTCAGCTACAAACAAACCACCATGTAGAGAGTTCAGCTGCAAACAAATCACCCTGTAAAAAAATCAGCTACATACAACTCACGCTGTAGAAAGATCAGTACCTTGTAGAGAGTTCAGCTACAAAGAAACCACCATGTAGAGAGTTCAGCTACAAACAAATCACACTGTAGAAAGATCAGTTAGAAGAAGTTACCTTGTAGAGAGTTCAGCTACAAAGAAACCATTCTGTAAAGAGCTCAGCTGCAAACAAATCACCTGGACAGAATTCAGCTACAAACAAATCACCCTGTAGAGAGATCAGCTAGAAGAAATTAACTTGTAGAGAGTTCAGCTACAGAGAAACCATCATGTAGAGAGTTCAGCTGCAGAGAAATCACCCTGTAGAAAATTCAGCCACAAATAAATTGCCCTGTAGAAAGATCAGTTAGAAGAAGTTACCTTGTAGAGAGTTCAGCTATTCTGTAAAGAGCTCAGCTGCAAACAAATCCCCTGTACAGAATTCAGCTACAAACAAATCACCCTGTAGAGAGATCAGCTAGAAGAAGTCACCCTGTAGAGTGTTCAGTTACAAAGAAACCACCATGGAGAGTTCTGTAATAAATATATGTATTATATATATAATTTGTACATTTACTGATAAAATCAGAAATATTTAAAGTACATCTGCTTCATCTTTTCTTCTTCCTGTGGTAAAGAAAAAAGATACGTTAAAAAAGTCCCAAAGCCGGCCTATGGTATACAAATACAAAAAGAAGTGAAATCTAATCCAAAACAGCCAAGCTGTAAAAAGAGTGCGGCCCTCAAAAAGGCTATGGTAAAAAAAGATGTGAAATCCAAGGTGGCAGCCAAGAAATGGCTGTGATGGTAGGTTAATGGTAAAAATTTTAATAACAACAATTCAGATGAATTTTGGTGCCGCTTGGTCTTGGTACAAAATTCACCTGAATTGTCGTTATTAAAATTTTTACCATTAACCTACCATCACAGCCATTTCTTGGCCGCCACCTTGGATTTCACATCTTTTTTCACCATAGCCTTTTTGAGGGCCGCACTCTTTTTTTACAGCTTGGCTGTTTTGGATTAGATACTATTAACACTAATGGCCAAATCAATTAAGCGCTACACCCAGTGTCTGGACATCGCCACGTGACTATTGAATGCAACATGTTCAATATAAACTAACCTGTGACCTTCTTCATTCAGTAAACAATGAACTACCTTCTTCCCCAAGTCCTTGATCACTTTACACTGATCACTTTAGCTCACTTTACAAAAATTAAAACCCACTATCAATCCTGTGAAGTGTCGTTATATTAAAGGAGAGGAGATCACACAGTTTCATCAAAGAAATCAAACGATTTCTGAGAATGCTTGGAATGCATTAATGAGAATAGGAGGTAGTATATACAAGTTATATCCCTCCTAGGAGGGATATAACTTGCCTCCTATTCTCGTTAATGCATTCCTGAGCACTGATAGCAGTGCTATTATACCACTTATACACCTTCTCTTCCTTTTGAAGTGAGGTGTGAAAGTGGTATATATAAAAATGGCCTGTATAAACATGCCATGTGGAGTTCACAAGTTAGCATCTCTAATGATGATAAAAAATTAATGATGATTGGTGTTGATGAGGTCAAGCCTTTATATTATTCTGCTGGTTGAAGTGTTACTTTACACAGGGTGTTTGGTATGTGCATACCGTAATTTTCCGGTTCGTTGTCAAAAATAAAGTTGGCGCATGCTCACCAACAGCATTGCACGTGATTCAAATATGCTCTAAACATCGTAGGAGACGCTTCTAATCAAAGAGCGAGTGGTTAACTATCATAAATCAACTGAATATGCCAGCGGAATCTCTAACTGGTGCAGTTATCCGCCTAAATATTCACGAGAAGATTTGAACATGCGCGTGCGCGAGTTTTTGATTTGACAACGAACCGGAAAATTACGGTAGAGCTCTCACTGGCTTCTATCCAAGTGAACATGTACTGTGCAAAATTGCTGATGCTGTATATATTATCTAAGCATGCTACAAACACTCTTATGTCAAAGGTGAGAATTAACCACCTTACTGGTTTGTAGGGTAGTTATTGCTCAGCAACACAGTTCCAGTGAGGTATGGCTTTACTGCATGGGATGAACCATATAGCAAGTAATTTTTGAAGGTTTTTGACACGTAACTGCACATGTTTTAGCTCAGCATTAGTGATAGCAATTATCATATATTGCTGCTCAATAGCCAGTGAACAGCTGATCCAGAACTGCAATAACACCATAGGCATAATCAAGCCGGTGGC